>NW_009931350.1:139666-209257 GCF_000696875.1 Nestor notabilis | reverse complement strand
TGCGCATTCCCCTGCTGAAATGCTAATGCTCACCAGGTAGTCCTGGAGTTGGCCAAGACTCTGTAGAAAGGAACAAAGGGAGAAGAAAGATAGAAGCAACCATGAAGCAGCCTGAAAACATGACTTCAGGGAAAAACCGTTGGAGCCCGTATCTACAAGATAATGTGTTGCAGAAGGAGGATAAAAACACCCTCACCCTTTGAAGCTGTCTGGCAGCACAAGTGGTTGGTTCCCAACTTCTCTCAGACTCTTAATTCAACACTTCGCTGTGTTCACTTGTTTCAGGCAGGATAGGAGAGGAAGGAAGAAGGCAAAAGCCTGATCAATGTAGTACAAACGTTTCAAAGACTGGAAGATCTCCGTTCATTGCTTCATCTGTAAATTGGTCCTTCACAGCTGTACTCTTGCTAACCAAGAAATACACGTGTGTGTCCTTGAAGAGTGTATCTTTTTTTTCAGGATACTACATGAAGGTGCCTGAATGAGGCACAATTCTGACAAGCAATATTTACCATCATCTGGAAACTGAAATCAGCTATGTGCGTTGTTATCTGCTGCTTTTTCCTCATATTCATTGACCTTAGGAACAGATCATTTAATCTGCACTGAATAAACCAGGCCTAAAATTTCAATGAGTTCCTCTGGTACTGAGCCCAGGCAGATAAAGTTGCAGAACTATTATCAGCTTAAAAACAAACAAAACAACACAACAAAAAAATCCACAATATTTTGCTATTCCTTCTTGCTTTTACACAGAACGTCTGGAAGCATGTATTGTAGTGACTGCCTCTGAACAGCAATGTTTTCACTGATAAATGGAATAAACTGAATATAGATCTTGAAAATGTCTATTTTGAAAAAGTCCCACACGAAATTTTTCCTTGGACTTTTGGTACACTTGTACATTTCAGTGGGATTTGTTTTGCAAGAGCAGAAGCATGAAAATTCTTAAAGTGTTACAAAATCAAAACTTCTCATTTTTAAACTTCTCCATGGATTTGTATAATAAAACTGATCTTTAAAAGGCATCCCTATACCATAAAGCATCACAGCTAAGCAGATTCTAGTTGATATATAGTAAACAACACTTTTAATAATTGCAAAACAGTAAGAAGACAACCTTCCTTCCAAATAAAGCTCTCTATTAAAGGAAACAGTACTTGCTGTACTGACTCAGGGAAGTGTTTTACCCAAGTGATCATGACTAATATTTTACCAGTGCACAACCCACAAGCAAATTATGAGATGCCGTATTTACCTACACCTGAAAAATCCCTTTCTCACCCTAAGGAGACACACAGCCCCCAGAGCACCACACAGAGAGCACTTAGTTTTGATTTTTATAGATGTAAGTGGAATGAATGATGCTAAAAGGATCTTTTACAGTTTCATCACAGTGTTTATCGCTCTATCTCAGCCTCGTTCAGGCTGCAGAGGTGCTCTGCAAAGTATCATTTCAGGTTTATTTCCCTGCCATGGAGTGTCTCTCTTTCTCTCATTAGGAATAAGCAAAAAAAGGACTGATCATTTTTCCAGTGCTTCATAGATTCTGGCACAACCTGGCCTCCGCTATAAACAAATAGCCTCAGCACATGAAACCCCTGAAGACTGATTAAAAGTAAGCCTGATTTCATCTGCACTGGTTGCGTGCAGCCATTAATATTGTTAACACACAACCTTTTGTTCTGCATAGCTGGAGGGCAGCTCGCATTGCACTCAGCTGAGGCACCTCTGAAGGTATGTTCACTGCCAGTGACATGTATGATTATGGTAATGGTGCTTAACATTTCTTTAACATAAGGGAAACTGACACCAGTAATACAGAAATTGATACTTGCAGGTAAAGTGATGCCATTAAGTTCAGGGGTGGAAGTGGATTTGCTGTCAATGCAGCCACACAGATTTATACAAGCGCAACGGATGAAAGGATCTGGCCTGAGTTGGCCACAGGTGGGGGACCGTAAGCAACTGGGTTTCCCTTTGAGTCATAAGCACAATAACTCTGGGTTTGGACAGAAGAAGATGGAAACACTGGAAATGTTCAAGGAGAGCATGAGAGCAAAGGGGCACCAAGCTGAGAGACCACTCCCTGGGGTCTTCAGAGCCCAGGGAACTCCTACAAATGCCTGTGGCTGCAGGGAGGTTTGTACTTCCCTGTGCCTTACGTTATTTTCATAGTATTGATTCAGTGTTCTTGAATTGGAAAATGATGTCTGGCCTTATGGTCTGGCAGGACACAGGTACGTGCACACCATCCACACTAACAACCCAGTGCTTGGATGCTCCCCGCTGAGGGAGCTGTACAGATTTACCGCAGCTGTAATTCTGGTCCTTCCTATTTCTTTACAAGCCTAAGAAAAGGATCATTTTAAATCAAAATTAGGTGATGCAAGCTCTAGGGAAAACCCTGCAGGCAAAATGATCAGGATAAATCTTAATGTTTCGATATTGCAGGAAAAATTGTAAGTCTGACATTTTCAGAAAGACATGAGCTGACAAAAAAAGGAGGAATACAAAGCTGTCCTCACTCCTCCCCCATCTTCATGTCTTCTTTAGAAATAAACAAACAGAAGAATAAACCAAGCATTTTAGAAAGTGACAACCACAGCCACAACTCATTTCATTACACGCTAGAAGCTCCTCCTTCCGTGGACCCATGGGAATGCTGCCTTCCTCATGTCTGCTCCTCCTGACCCTAGCTGTTAACACGAGCCAGGCGCAGACATGCAGCCGACTGACATCAAAGGATCCACTTGATGCAATTTACTCCATTTTCAACTGTTTTCTTTTAATGAGCACTGCAAAGTTGTGCTGTAGGACACGAGACTTAAACCTAAACCCTGTTCAATTCAGATCACAGCTTCCAGTCTATCAAGGTGAGCTATCCATTCGGACCAGATCTAAAATGTCATTAATTTTAAACTAGCATGATGTTTCTCCTAAGTAATAAAGGACATTTGGCAGCAATCTACTCGTCTGCACAGAACTCAGCCAACAACAACAAAAATGATAATAATAAAAGCTTGCAAGCCAGGTGATTGAGATGCCACATACTCTGCCCTTTTGGACCTATGTGATTGCAAAGCACCAGGAGCTTGGCTCATTCTTGCAAGGTGAAAGCATTCTCCTTCCATAAACACTGTACTGTTCAATGCCACACCAGTTTCCCCAGCCAGGGAGAATATCTCCTCACTGGGATTTTAAGATCCTTCACACGTGAGCAGGGATACTTCCCTAAGCACAGATGAATCAGGGAGCTAGTTTGTTTTCCCAGCCCCCTCACTGCCCCGCTCCTCAGCTCCTTGTTTCCAACTGATATCTGTAACTTCACACCTTGCTCATGAGGGTCCACATAAAGGCAATGGTTTCTAGGGCAGGTTTGCACATTGCCTTGGTACAATGCAACCAGACTTTTTACATGTCACTGCCAACAACCAAGCTTTGCAAATCTGTGAACTACATATCAAACAATGTGTGCCATCAGACACGTCCCGTCTGCAGCTCAGAGGCATGATGTGTCCTGCTGCTCCTTTGTGCCACAGAGCCAGCCTCAACCTGCCCATGCAGAGCAGACCTGCCAGCCTCAGACACCAGCCCACTGCTAAAACCCCTCTTCTTGCTGGGGATTTGAGTTCCTCCCTGCACCCGTGCCCACCCAACCCATCTGGCCATCATACACTGCAGTTCAGCATACTTGGAACTGCTCGGAAGGCAGAGGTTGACCACCCAGCCTGAGTTACTGCAGACTGACTGATGACACACCTGCAACTGGTTCTTTTAATTCTGCCTTAAAATAGTATTCTGGGGTAGGAGCTGTTCTTACTAATTGAAACACAAGAGAGATCAGGCTGAGGATTAGAAACCACATGTCTAATTTTTATTACCTAGGAACTTGCAGTACACATTTATTCTTTCTTTTATTGTTTCAACCTAAAGGTAATTTTCCTCAGTTTGCTACCAAACATCAAATAACTCATTTTTTTTGTTTACACTCTGGTGAAATAGCAAGTCATAGCAAGCCCTTAAATAGAGCATGGACTCTTTGGAATTCAGTACACTTTATACAAGAACCAAACAGCAGCCTTCCTACTTATTAAAAAAGACAAGTGCAAAGGGACTCAGAGGAAGGAAGGTTGTATTCCTAAAACCAAGAAGCTAAGCAAGGACAGCACTGAGAGCTGGATCCATGGTTCCTGAGCTGTTAACCATGACACCTTGGTCACGCTCTCTAAACCAGTGACCCCAGGAGGTGAGTGGAATACACAAGTGGGATGCAGACAGGAGGTACGCATGCATGGCCCTCTGCTTCAATGCGGGTTGAATCAGCTGCAAATCTCCCCCTGCACATAGAAATCCTGTGCCTGAATACAAATGCACCCCAGATTCACTGCAGAAAACTGCAGTGGCTCGTGCCACAGACAAGCCCCTTACAGGCCTTCCATTAAACTGTACCCAAAGACAGAAATTAATCGATTCTGAATTTTATTTAAAAGTTAATCAAACAGCTGCACACTTCACAAGAAACTCATGTCCCAGTCAGACACCAAACACACCCCTCAAAACACCCCAAACCACAGCCCTTCATAGCAGCAGCTGTGCCCAAGACAGTTGTTAGAAGTGGAACAAGGGAAGGCTGGTAGCTGCTGTGGGTATCCGGCCAGATTAAATCACCAGTAAGTGTCCCAGGAAAGGCTGGGGACAATATCATCCCACAGTATGTGGGCATTTGTAACGCATGACCGGTTCAAATAAACGTGGAGTTTCAAGAGATGTAAAAAAGGACGATTTCTGGCACCAAAGCCGGGCTCTTCCCATTACCTCATTTTCAAAGCAAAAGCCTGTCTATGCCTTTCTCTCTCCTCTGGTGCAGTTGTAGCTCTGCAGCCAGTTGCATGTAACCACCAAGGAAGTGAGTAGAGAGTAGTGAGAGCCTGCAGTAGGACTTGTTTTATAGCCAAACTACAGACCAGGTCCGCTTTCTGGAAGATGCTGTACTACCAAACAATAATGAGACTGATTCCTGCTCCAAGGCACCTACAGTTAAGTAATAACGATCCCTCACCCATGACCCATCCTGATACACCGTTGTCAGTCATTCGAGTCAGGAAAACATGTATCTGATGCATCCAATAACTCACCCAACCATTGTGAATTACAAGGCAAGGCTTGTCTTGCTGAGAATGGACCAGCAGATTGCCAAAGGCTTCTCAGCAGAGGGAAAAGAGCTCACACTTCTGCAAAAGAAACCTCCTGCTACTTTTCCAATATGATTAAATTACACCAGATTTATGCCCATTGTACAGAATTCTGTGTCGGATTTATAAACACTGAGCATTTACATTTAGAAACCAAACTATAACAAGCCTTGACTAACAGCCTGAACACCAGAGATCCAGCAATGAACCCAGAGAAGTTCACACAATGCTGTGGTCTTCTAATGCACGATAACTGGGAAGTAAAATATGTATATATCAAAGCATTAAACTAGTAAGCCTGACATCTGAACTGAGAAAAAGCAATGCAGCAACTACATAAATCCACCCAAACACAGAAAAAATAGTATTTAAAATTTTAAGTGTTATCAGTGCAAATAGAAGCGAATTATTTATCTCAGCATGATTTTTAAGCTGACTCAACATCCTCTTATAACTATGTGCCCGCTTAAAATTGAAATGTCTTCATGCTTGAGAGGAAAGCCAGATGAAGCACAGCGTGAGCACCTCCGTGTGTGATGACTCTGGTGTGGCAGCTCTGTCCTCAGCCCTGGGATTGCACATCACCTTTCTGTGTCTCATTTTCCTTTTCAGACAACCACCGCTTTCTGGACTTCATCTGGTATTGAGCTCATTTCAAAAACCACAATCTACTGGTGGAAAGCACCTACCTAGTTTATTATTTGTTTTTTCCTTCTTTCTCCAAGTATCCCATTGCTAATTACAAGGCAAAAAGATATGTTCTCACAACTGTAAAAGCAGCAATCTCACAGCTTACCAGAGTGAAGAAGAAACTACTATACAACCCCCAGAAGAGAATGTGCAAGGAGGATGGGTTGTCCCATTCCCATCCCTGTTACCACCCAATGGGATAACCCAGCCTGACCTCACTAAAGCTAATCCTACCAGTTTCGGACACCATGTGCATGCTAGCATCCAACTATTAGTCCATGAACCCTCATTCCCATAGGCTTTACCGACAACCTCAGACTTAGTTAACTGCATCTTTTTAAAATATGGAAATGTGTGGGAAGAAGCAGTGAGAACTTTTAAAAATTGCAGTACTTTGATCCTAATTAACAGAGTTGACTGAAAGCAAAATATGTAGAGCTAATTTTCACAATATTTTTCCACAATCCCTAGACAGAACCTTTTTCCTGGCACTGTTTAAATTTAATGAAGTAAATATGTTTGCATATTTATCTTTCCATTACATGGAAACAACAACAAGGAAAACAGATTGAACTGTTAGCAGAAGTCTTCCATTCCAAAGCAGTCTGGATGTGTTTTTTGTTTTAGTTCATACAATGCAACTCAAATCAAACAAGCGATACGAGTTCACTGGTCATATAAGTAATCAGTTCCATCCAACAGAGCCACTGCAGAATAACTGCTGTAGGAACTGACCCCTTCACTTTATTTTTGCCTCTGTGGAGAGATACTGAAATGGTTTTCAAGGAAAACTACTTCCTTCCTGATGTTTGAAAAACAAATCACTTGCCAGTTGTCCCACACCACTAACAATGAATATACAGCAAGTCAAATGCTACCATATGGCTAATAGACTCAGGCAATGGAAGAATCAGAAAGGACATACAGATACAGGTTCATTAGGACTCTTGCATTAATTTCCAAATAGATCTTTTCACTTTTTGGAACCTGTAGCCCAGAAACTGCAAACAAAAGTGCCTGCGAGGTCAGTGGTCCCTACATCACCTTGCAAACAAGGGTCTGGATTTTACACATGGGGTGGGAGGAGCAGAGGATCCAACCTGCAAAACTGAGCTGCAGCTTCAGCAAACTCCATGCAGAAGAGACAGCAAGCTTGCACAAGGCCTCCTTCCCATCGAGTCCCTTAATTTTAAACATAGTCCATAAAACACCCATGATATTGCTGGCTAGGCATCTTCTGTCCTGGCAGACGGGGTGAGAAAAGATTGCATCTGGCACCAGAATTCACTACGTCTTATCCAGTTTTACCTTAATTATCATGGATACAATAATTCAGTAAAAAACAGGTGGGTCTTTTTTTCCCCAAGGGTCATAAAGGCTAAGTAAATGGGATGGATTTTGTGCTACTCAGTAATTCCTAGTTATGCCTTGATTATTGTATCAATTGCCATTACAAACGCTGAGTACCCATGATTGAAGCGATAATTAAAAAGGCAAGTCGTTCTTCTGTTATTACAGAGGTCTTGGACTAGGCTGTTTGCAGCATTGATTACATGTGCACGTACACAAAACCCAATGGAAACTTGGATTTCAGAAACTACAGGACTAAAAATAAAGAGGAAAGAACTATGACCCTCTCTTCACCACATATTAGAGAATTAATGAGTATGCAGTTAACAGCTTTTGGTCTACCTGGAAGAAAAGAACTGAGGACGCTTTCAACCTTGATGATGGCATTATCAACCATGAAATTTTGCTCTATTTTCATGTCTGTGATGCTCTAGGAGAGATCTTGATTTTATGAAACTTCATCTGCTGTACAGCTTTCACTACAGCTTTGACATTTAGAGATGAAACCACAGACGGGCCATTTCTTACTTCCCTCTTAAATTGCACCATGCAGATGTCAGCTACACCATCACGCACAGAAGAAAACAAACCACAAACCAACCCCTTTCATGCTTCTCAGTGTGTTTTTGATCCATCATTTCGGAAGTTCAGGGTTTTTTGACGAAGTAGTTTTGTTTTTCAAATCCTGAATAAGCCAGATCATTCAAGTGACACTATGGTAAATGGCACGGGAACTACAAAATCCTTTGTTATTTTTTTGCCACAAAGGTCTGGGAATGGATGGATCTCAAAAGTAAATGTTGCCCATGTGCGTAGAAGGTTTGCTCTTTGGACTTCACTGAGATGACACAGTCATTGCTATATGAAAGCGTGAGCATATTCTTATATTTTGCAACAATTGTCAAGCAAGTGAAAGCTTTATTTGTTTTTCATTCGCATGTGAAGGCAAGATTTAGTACTCTACCGGAATAGACAGTGTCATAAGGGTTTTAAATTGTAATGCTATCACTTTAACATCTTTAAGGCACTTTTCAAAAGATAAACTGATCTGCCTATAATGACTAAATGACACAATAATGGAGAAGAGCTAAAGATTTTCTTATGGTAATAAAAGGGAATACTTCACCCAGAGAAAGAAAAGCAGAGAGCTATGCACTTCCTAGAAACACTTCCAAGAATCTTTCAAAATAATGGAAAAATAAATACATATATCATGTTTATATACACACGCTCAGACTAAACCAGGACTGATGTAGGTCTAGGTTTCTGACAGCAACTATCACTTCAGAGAGGCAAGATGCAAAAAAGCCCTAAAACACTCAGCAGAGTACTTGATGCAGAAGCACAATTCCAGGAAGGAATTGGCAGGTCCTAGGACTGTTGAGAGCTTTGGTCAATGCTAGCACTCTATCAATTTCCCAAAATACTTAAGTAATATAGCATAAGTATCACATATATGATGCACAGAAAAAGCTGCCTCAGCTGAAAGCCCTTAGTAACATGCAGTAAAACCACACTGTTTTCACTAATCCTCTGTGAAGCACCTCGGCTCTATACAATCTTGTTAGCCAACATAGAATCGTAGAACACTTAGGGTTGGAAAGGACCTTAAGATCATCTAGTTCCAATCCCCCTGCCACAGGCAGGGACACCTCACACTGGACCGTATCTCCCAAGACTCTGTCCAACCTGGCCTTGAACACTGCCAGGGATGGAGCACTTACTATTCTCTCCTATATATTCATAAAAAGAAAGTACTGAACAAAGTTATGCCACTGTTTTGCAAACATGAATGGCATAACTTTAGCAAAGGATTTTGTGGGTGCACAACCACAGTGATCCACATTTCCCTGGCTTCAGAATTTGTGAAACTATTCTCATTAGAATTGCTCATCACTGTCCTATATGGTGCAAAAAACACACAATAAAATGTACTTCAAGGCATGATTTGCCACTGAAAGCCAATCAAAAAGCAACGAATACACTCGAACAGAGCTACATGAAATAAGCACGGCTCTGTCAGCCAGCACATGAACCAAGAGATTATACTTCACATCTGGTGCTCTGTAAAAAGGTGCTCAGTGAACTACAGCTCCCAAAGTACTTTGCAGAATATTAATATGAGGTAAGTCAGAAAGTAACTGCAGCTGGACCACCAGGAGAATGTAAAAGAAAATATGTTCCTTTAGGTGAAACAGGACAGCAATCCTAATATAGACGCTATAAAATTGTCTTTGTCCTTTAGTTAGAGTCTTCATTTCTTTGCATTTTTCTATTCAAATTCATTGGGATAGCTGATCACTTAGTCAATACTTTCCAAAAGCAGAACTCTGTTTTTGCACATGCACGAATGCCAAACAAATTTCTCCATTATAAATAAACAATTGCAATCTTTCCTTCCCAGCCGAGTGCTAGAACATAAATATGCCCATCTAATGAGAATGTAGGACCATTAGTTTTTATTAAAAGCACGTAAGACATCAAACCAACAGCAGAAGCCAAAATATACATCATGATTTTGGTCTTGTTGACAATACTTGTGTGTGCAAATAAGTAGGAGAATTCATACTTTCTGTTATTGCCACTTCAAAATTGTCACAGTCCTATTTTTCAGTTTAAAATAATCATATATGTTTTCCACAAAAGATACACTTAAATTTTATATTACATGAAGGGCAGTTCCTTTGATATTGTCCTGTCAGGTCATGTTTAGCAACACTTTCAGACACAAAAGCACAGCCTTCAAGCAAACAAATTCAGGAGAAAAAAAAACTATCCATACATCTTACAAAACATCTGCAGCATTCGGGGACTGGAAGACATGCTCTTAAATTCCTGGCTGTCTTAGGAGGCCAGTAGCTGTTGTTGTTCCCTTACACTGAAAACAAGATCACTATCTGTGACCTGGGATGCTGACCATGCTACAATGACAATATGGTCTTTCTGCAGTCTTTATTGTGGACATTTCAGAAGGTCCTACCAAGGCAAAGCTGGGTCACAGCCACTTGGTGGTATTCACAGGAAGCTATGCTACAGCCACTGGCTGTCATACAGGCAACTTCATTTACACTAAATAACGTTATATATTTATAAATAACTAAATAAGTAACTAAAAAAAAAAGATGACAAAATCTAGGTATTTTTCATCTGAAGTGGTATCTTGGTTTGGAGGTAAGAAATCCTTGGAGGTGTCTGAGTTTTCTGGGGGAGAGTAGGAAGAGAGCAGTGGCGCTATCAACTGTTACTGGTACCTCAACATTTGTAGATGGCTGCATTTTATAAAACAAAGCAGATATATTGAATTAATAATGGGAATGGACAACCAGATTAGTTTATCCTGGTAGGACACCTGATAAAACCTGCAAATATTAGATTTTGGGGACAGAAAGCCTTTGCTGATAAAAGACTTCAAAGACAGGCACCAAGCTTCTTCCCGGATTCACTGCAAATTGAGATTTTCATCCCCACTGGATGCTGGCCTTTCTGTTCACCCTGAAACTAATGGTGAAACTCCTCTTTTCCCTGACTGGAGGAGAATGAGCCCAAGGAATACAGCTCAAAATTATAACTCTTGGCTTAAAGTTAAACAATAAACTGATGCTTCTTACTAAAACTTATATTAAGTGCCACTGCAAGGGCATAAATTGCAGTGAGTGCAGGTACAGTACAAAAAGTTCTCAAATTTAACCATTCATGAGGTCACAAAGACTGGGAAAATGTCACTTCCATATTTTTCTCCAAGAAACACAAGGTCAAAATCAACACGAAGCAGTGAAGAGCGTGCATCAATTTATGTCACCCCTCTCTTGTGCTTGCATGCTCCCCAAACCTGATTCTGAAAAGACCTCGTTCCATGCAAATACAATCCATTATATCAGCGCAATTAAACTTAAGAGTATCATAAAGTCAGTGAGCATCTGGAAGTATGGATAAGGTTTCAGTTTATGGACACTTTGGTAAGGGAATTGCTGTTTTCTTTTACATAATGATGCAGCTATTATGGATTTGGGAAGGTTGAACTTCGGGGCTTTCTTCTCTGCTTTCAGTTTAACAGTTTGCTACACCTTCATTCAAATATATATGCAAGATCAGTGGAACTGAATTCCTTCCAGTTTTAATCTTGAAACATGGTGTGTGTATATATAAAGAAGCTTTCTCATCGGTTCAACAGCTTGTCTTATCCTGATGCATTGGAATAAAGAGACAGCTGACTTTGGCCATATGTTTCAGTTGTTCCTCTCACTCCCCCGCTGTCTTTCCACACATACCATGACCGTGGACAACCTCTCCTTAAGTGGGCAAACAAATGGTTTAACTCAGATTTGCACAGTGTTTGCTGACTTGTGTGGGCTTCCAGGATCCAGCTCAGCTTTATCATTGTAGGCAAACATATTTCTGAAAGACACCATGGTAATTAGAGCAGCTCGATTTGATGAGATTGATGACAGATTAAAGGCCAGGATCGCAACCAGCAGAAATCGGTGTTGCTACCCTGAAATCCATGGTGCTACGCTCATCTATGCCAGCTGCAAGCATGGCCCCGAATCTTTTACATTGTTTTGTGCCCCCTTACATAATGAGATGGTAAAAATTAAATGTTTTCAAGCCTGTGTGTGAGGTCCATAATTTACTTGCCCAGTGTCGGACTCAATGACATTCTTGCATTGTTTCCACTTCAAATGGTCTGCACCACCAAATGGTTTAAATTCATGAAGAAGAACAGAACTGAATTTCAACTTAAGAGGAGTCTTTTGTTCCCTTCCTACTTTGTAGGTGCCAGTCGCACTGGATTGTCTGTCCCTCCTATTCTTCTGAAACTGTTCAGTGTGTGTCCTTTATATCTTGTATCCCAACCATGTGAGCTACCTACAGTTCAAACTAGTGCCAACTTCTATTAAGGAAAAACCCAGAACCAACAGGCTCCAAGACCCATTAGCACAAGCCTTGTTCAAGCAGCATCCCAATATAGCCACCCAATTCTGAAGGACCAAAAGCCCAGGCGTAGGGAATCACAAAACAACATGAGCTCAGTAGACAAATGTAATTCTTAATCCTGGGGAAGATTCTCGGTTAAAGGGGAGCCTCATCTAAAAAGCTGTTCTGTACTAGGTGTTGTGGTCCCGCACTTAGCCTTTATTAGATGTTTTTCAACAGGTAACTGTTACCTGCATATGAAACCTCACTTTTTGTATAGTCAACCATAAGATCCCCACTATGTGTCAGAGAGCCCAGAGACTGTCCTGAGCTGTCCTCACATAAGCAGGTGACCTGCGTGTGCAGGGATAAGTGAAAAGGAGGCCTTTTACGTCAGGTGGGTCCATGCCTGTTATTATAACAATGGGCATTAGCAAATCTCATCAAGCGGCTGTGTGACCTCATACCAGAGGTGAGCTGCATTTGTTTTGATCACAGGAAGAAAAGAGGATAAAAATCCATTAAAATGAACCAACTGTAAAAGGAAACGGAGACTATCCCATTTAGTTGAAGTTGACATGACATCACAAAACACTTCAAGAGCTTTCCGATGTTTGGTCAATTTTTAAAGACTTTCAGTTAGTCATAGACAAGCTTCAGAACATTCAGTGCCTTTATATGAATAAATATCCTTATCCAAGCCTGTGACCTGACATAAAAAAAGCTGCAGTGATTTATGCCAGCTGAGGAGGTTAAATTAGGAGACAGCCCTCTCTTGTGATGCTTGAGGATTTTTTGCTGTTACAACTCAAGTTTAGAACAAACCAAAGGAAAGAATCTCTTCTACAAGAAAACACCACTATTATAATCTTCTGATCTCTCAGGACAAGCAAACAATGTTTCACCCAGTAATTCCTCCGTCATGGCTATAACTTCAACTTTAACAACACAACACCTTTTAAGATGATATTTATAGCATTTGGATGTCTCCAAGACTGGAAGAATCCAACTCATCCCTTCAGAAGTTTGTCAGGACCTATTTTGTGTGTAGTAAAGCAACAGAACAAAGCCAAGATACTAAATCGGTTCAAGAGACAGACAAGAGAACTCTTTCTTTGTTCCTTTAAATCTCTAGCTAGTGTTATGCAAATTCCTGATTTACAAGGCTGAGGTATTTCCAGAGTGAGGAGTGCTGTTCTGAGGGGTCAGTGCTGTCAGCTACCAATTAGTTCTTTATCCAAATAACCACATGCGTACACTAAAGAAACCTTTTCCATCAAATTAGTAGCACAGCAAATAAACAAATTAAAGCCCGACTGATGAGCATGCATTAAAAATGAACTGATTAAGTATCCATCTCCCAAGTCAGAGGATGCTCATTCTCTGGAACAACTAGGGAAATTAAGTAGCAAGTGGCTTGAACCAAACTACAACGCTGGTGAGGGGCTACTATACAGCAGCACTCAAGGTGAAAACCCTCCTCCTCCTTCCTCCGAAAGCATCATGCACAGCCTCACTAAAGCAACAAAGCTCTGATCCAATGCTCACCTGAAATCTATGGGACCAGATCAAATACAAGTGTCCCATCTCTGTCGTACCCACAACACAAAACTGTTCTCTCTGAAATTCCAGGAACACGTATCAAAAGTGAGTTAAGACAATTTATAGTTGGAAAAATTCGTACCTGGAATGCATCATGGCTGTAAAGGAAACATTTTCCCCTCATTTCTCCACACAAAGCTGCTTGTAAGCACACCAAAGAAATACTAAGTGCTAAAATTGCAGGTCTATTCATTCCAAAACAAGTTTCCACAAGCTCTCTATAGCTATTCCATTTTCCAGTATCTCTTGCCCAATAAAAGACAGGTTTTAAACACCAAGGCACCTGTCTACATTAAAAATTAACTACCTGTAAAATTACATTTTTTTTAAATCAAGTAATTTTTTGGCAGATGCAGGACTTTCCTTTTGGCCACAGTTCTGTAACTTGCAAATGGTGTCACCGATTAGGGTCATATTTAGTGAAGCATTTTTGTCTGGGCTTCCAAATAAATAACACAAATTTCACAGGAACTTCTAAACATTTCCATAGCAAAATAATTCCAGAAAGTTTGGCAACTAGTAAGCCTACCAAGAAACTTCTTTTAAAATTATTATTATTCTCCATTATAAAAAAACCCAGCTTTATGATCATTTAAATTATTATCATGTGGGCTGACCATATGAATACTAGCTGAGCTGTATAATGCAGTGCATTAGGTTTTTTTCCATCTGGGTGATGGACAGAGTTTTCTATTTGATCTAGGCACATCTGATATCACAGAGAAAAAGATAAATAGGGAGCATGAACAACTTGGCCCAATGCATGGGAAAGCAGACTTCTCCCCTGAAATGCTTTGCTTTCATTGTTTTTGAGACTGAAAGTATTTACTTGCACAGCTTTTTCCCCCCCATGATTTGGATGATCCCATCGTGATGATAATGTCACAAGTTTATCCTCCTTTAGTCCAAAAATCTGCACACAGGTAGGTCTTAACTGGAAATTAAGGTCTGGGTATTGATAGTACCCTCTGGCATTTTAAGCAAGAATGTCACCTTGCAGTTTGGATGTTGTTATAAAAAAAATAGCATATATTTTATTTTATGCATATAATATCATATATTCTTTACTTTTCTTTCTAGATTTTCAATGGATTAGTCAAATCCATCAAACTTTACAGCATTCTGGGGACCACTAAATCCATGGCTGAGTGCACATGGGCAGACAGATGTGGCATTACTTTCTGTCTTCTTTTTAACTTTAGTATTACAGTCTTGACTCAATGAGGCATCATTTTAGCTTCCCATTTTCCAGATAAACCATCAGACTGCTTAATATGGCATGTTATTTAGGAAAGCCAATTTAGGTGATGATTAGCTCCTGAATCTATTGTAAAAACATAAAAAGCACATAGGCATGATTTAAATGGGAAGTCCCATTTGGTATTAAACCACTCAGCTTCCATTTGACAGCATAATATTCAGAGAAATAAGCCTTTATCTATAGTTCTATGTATGCCTTGACAAGAAAATAAATATTTTGAAAGATTTTCTATGAAAACAATCTTGAGACAAAACAATGAGGCATTCACATGAGCCTCTGCCTTCTTCAAAGTGCTTCTACTACTTTGGTATTTTGAGGTGTACTTCCCAGGCAAATTGCATGCAGCACAGCTGCTTCAGAATTTGCAGGCTTCTTTTTTTTGGAATAAGCTCTCATTTCTTTCATCTCAGGAAACAGACAAGCATTTGAACTTAATGGCCATGAAAATGATGTGGCCAGAAGCGTATACACTGCTAAGAACTCAATGTAACATTGGGACTCAGAGATGCTTAGGCAAACACAGACGAGTGGCAGTTGCAGGCATCACTGGCTTTACTTCATTTTGGTTTTGACCAGCCCTTCTTTTGTTTCAGTTTACTCTTCTTTTTTTCCTTTTTATACATTTCCAGTGGTGCAGAAAGCTTTTATGCAGCCTCAACATGGGCCTGCTTTTGATATAAGAATATACAGCAGAACCATCCTTTTTAATTTTAGCTTTTACAATGAAAGTCAGATTTCCAAAGCTCCACCTACAACACAATATTTTGCCAAGTGAATATATTTTTTCCTTCTGAAGGCAGCACCATAAAAGCTGCGCTTTAATAATTACATAGTGCTTTTCATCCACCGATCCCAAAGAGCTTTAGAAAAGGAGCATATCATTAGCCTCAACTTACAATGGGAGAAAATACAGCAAAGAGGGATGAATTCTTACCATTATTTCTATTCCAAGGGGGCATGAGGAAGTCTAGTGCAACTACAGTACCATGTCTTCCACATAATGCTGGATAATGGAGGTTTTTGCCCCGAAAAGCAGTCAATAAGGATGCAGCTCCACAGCAGCACAAGCAAATCCAAGCCCCAGATCTCCTACCTGCCTGCTGTTCCCTCTTGCTCCCTTCCTCACTGCAGCTGGGCCATTCCAGCAAAAAAGCCAGCTAAAAAAGGACTTGTCCATTGTGATCAGAGCCAGGTTTTGTAGGCTGGCCTGCCACCCTGTGCCCTTTCCCATTGCCCAGGGGACAGAGCTGCCCTGCCAGTCATGACAACCTGATGCACTGAAAACTCAAAAAGTATTCTAGAGAACGGACTGATAGGAGCTGGGCAAAAACCTGCTTAACTATAGTGATGGCTTTCTTCTTCACTCCTGTCCTTTGAGGAAGATAACAGATCAGCAATTAAAGCAACCGAGCAGTGCCTGTGCACTAGGCAACGTCTATGCAGAAACTGCTATGGTCATTGTTGCTGTGGGTCAGCTGGAGAATGGTGGAAAAGTTAGACTGGTGAATTTAGTATCAGGTGGCATTTAAGCTGCTGACAGCCTATTAATCCCATTGTGCTGTAGGATACCAGCACTCAATTACTGAGATGGTATCAGACCTCACAGTCAGCATAGGATCGCATGTATTGGCTTGCAAGGAGAGCCCAACAAACGAGTTTTAATAAAACTTTAAGCTAGAGAAGCTTTGAATACACAAGCTGGTTTAGTCCTACTGCTGCTGTCTGTAGGCTGTGTTAAGCAGCAACAGAGACCAAGGGAGCAGCCACACCAGCTCCCACAGCATTTTTCCAGAAAGCAGGATTACTCTTTGCTGTTGGTCCATGTAACATTTTGAAATTTATCTTCTTTTTCCCCCTTTTTTTCTTGAAACAAAGCTAACACCTGACAAAATAGCTCTTCAGAGGGCAAAAATAATTCTTAGGCTCCAGATAAACTGCAGAAGGATCAATCACTGCACCCAGCCATAACACTCTCCTATTAACAGGGCTTGCTGTATCTTAGGACAGATTATTTTCTCAATCCTCCTTTTTGTTTTGGAGATAGATAAGCCTGCAGCATGCAGAGATGAGGGTGGCCAATCACAAAGACAGGCAGGTCCCAGGGGTACACAGCTAGGAGATATCCATCAGCATACACCGATGCCTGTCACAAAGCTGTAGTCCAGACCACCAGCTCCCACTGCCATGGGTCTCAATGCATAAAGATGGGCTTTGGTGAACCTGACTGGTAAAAATCACAGAACCAGAAGTGGCAGTCTCCGAGCACCTCTGTGTCATATTCCCTAAATACATCAGGATAAAACCAAACATAGTCAAACATGAAGAAGGCGAGAGAGTCAAGGGAGAAAAAGAGAAGGTTTTAACCCAATCGTGCTTTCTATTTCAGCGAGAAGGACAAACCACAGGTTCTTGAAGTACATTGAAGACTCTCTGTAGGAAGAGGTTCAAGTACCAAGTGGATGGTCAGCAATGTAAATTAACTAGACTACAAAATATAACAACATCAGGCTCATTTGAATGCATATTTGTAAAACGCATCTAAAATAAGGAACTCCTGAGGGAAAGCTATCAAAAAATAATGTAATTAGGTATGAGGTCAGGAAAGACATCAAAGCAGTTTAAGATTTCTTTCACTCCACCCAAGAACATCCAAGGAACACAGTTTCAAAGCCCAAGGCACAAGTGTAATTGTTTGTTCAGGTGCTGGTCACATCCCCGTTATTGCTGTTGCTGTAACAGTCTTGCAGAACTCAAGCAGCACCAGCCAAGGCAGCTGCCTACCACCATGTGATGAATAGAAATATTTGCTTTAAAAACTCTTCTCAGGTTATAGACAGATTACTGAAAGAAATCAAGTTACCGCTGGCCACGCATCAGCATAGGAGTGCCCCAGTACTCAAGCAGAGTTTGAGCTTTTAAGTAGCAGAAGTTTAAGATTTTAAACTAATATCATCTTGCATTTGCTCATGGCAAGGAGCACATATCCAGCCAGCTACAGCAGCTCAGCTGGTGAGCAGAAGCTCATTAAGCTACACCAGCCCAAGCAATTGTGCTGTGCAAAGATAGCCGCATTTTATGCCACCCTTTGTTTTGGTAAACTCATTCTGTATCAGAAGCGGTGGTGTTTGCAACACTGGAGGAGTTTGAGGAGCAAATTTGTTCAGCCCTATGAATATGGAGATAAACTGAGTAAATTTGATACAGTGGTAAAAGGAGAAAAGGGATCAGAGAACACTTACCATAAAACCTCATTACGAAAGCACCCATGAGAGCCATCGGTTTGCACTATTACTATATAAAGACTTTTTGTTATAATGGGGATATCTGAAATAGTGCTTAGTGCAGTGGGACATGCTTTTAACTTCACAAAGAATGTTACAACAGCAACTGTTTAATAAGGCTGCTGGAGGATCAGGTCAGCAGGTAATACACCAGGAGTGAGCCACTTTTAAATATTTTACTAAAAGAACACACTGAGATAATAGTATTTCATTTACCAGCTTGCCCTTCAAGATGATATAACCCTAGCATCTCCTTTAGAGTGAAGCAGACCCTTTATTAGAGAAAGGTCCTTCAATTTAAAGATCTCCCCATGGTGATGGTGTGCCATTTTGCAGCTAGAGATGCAAAGAGTTCTACGTAAAAAGCAACATTTGGGCGGCATTAAAATCTCTCCTTGCTTAGAAATTTAAGCTCTGTGTGCGTGTCAGAGGCAGACACCTGAAAAGCCCATTTTACACACTCCATTATATGCTTCTACTTTCAGTAACTCCCATTTCAAAGTTTCCTAAACTCTGAACAAATACTATGGATGAAATCTCCCTCCATAACAGCTTGCTCTCAAACTTTGGGAGGAATGTAGGGCTTTGAAACTTTGGGGTGTTTCTTTGCTCCCTTTTGCTTTTAAAAAAAAGCCTGCTAATATACAGTCTTCCAGTTGAATCTCTTCTGAGCTACCAAAGGCCACAGTCCAGGTTGGTTGAACAGTTTTTGCTCCTCTTTGTGCATGCAGGTATTGCTCAATTATTCCATCCTCATGTCGGACATTCTTATTTCACTTCTAAAACCTGTTTCTCACTTTGCTTCACATGAAGCAGATAATAACAAATGAAGCGGAGGGCTGCCAGAAGGAGAGAACAAGTCTGAGCAAGAGGAAAGCTGTTAAGTTACAAGTCTATTTGACAAGACTCGACCAGATGATGGCAGACTATAATACGTAAAATGGTCAAATTATGGCAGCATCAACTGAGATTTCCCAACCTTGGAACCCCAAATTCTTCTCAGAACCCTGTTAATTCAGCTCTGGCCAAGAGACAGAGTCTGGGCTAGAGAAATACCTCATAGATGCTGGCCAAGAAGGAATGCCCCAAAATATGAGCCTATTGATACAAGGCTGAACTTTTCAACAAGACTTCTGTGCGTTTAACAAGCTCGCTAATGAATTCATGCTAACTCTTCCATTTCCTCTTATATAATTTGGAAATTCAAGTCAGTCATGCTTAGCTTGTTAGTCTTTTCTAGGACTCTCTTGAATCCAATGGAATCGTTTTAGTTGTGTAATGGTACATTTCTTTATTGTAGTTAGGCTGATGAAGCTCCACAGGCTGGTTTCTCTCCACCTTTTTTGAAGGGCTCCCTTTTACCCAAACATTCAAGCAGAAACTCAGCAACATGATCTACTGAGGTGCCTTCATCTGCAGAGAAGAAATGGGGTTTGCTTCACCATGTGATGAACTCACTGATACTGTAGCACAGAGCAGCTCAAAATCAGACTGCACTGTCTTGGAGAAGCACAAGGAAGATGAATAGGAGTCACTAATATTTAGTCACCAAGACCTTTATAAAAGTCAGACTACTTGGACTGCAGTGACCCAGAAAGGCCTCTGAACTAATATAACAATAGAATACATGAAATATGAGAAAGAGAAAAATGGGGAAAGAAAATGGAAAAGATCCATCCAAACAATGACTAAAGGACCTGATAAGAGGAATTAAATGCTCTGTGTTGTACCTTAATAACCCAAAGAAAATCTGAAACTTCAAATAATGAGAACAGCAGGGCTCAACTTTGTGTCCCCCAAATCACGTGTGACTAAAGATGAGTTCTCTCTAATGGGTAAGCAGCTGCTTCACATAGTGATGATAAAACTAGCTTGACATTCCAGCCTCACTGTGCCTTTCTAGACCCTTCCTAGTTTCCCAGCGTTTTGGCACTGTAAGAATACTTCCTAGGGCATTCATCTCCTTGGCAAAAACAACATCTCATCAGCAGGTAATGTGCAACATCCTCACTGGCAGTCCCAGGAGTGAAGGGAAGGATTTAATGAGCACAGACTCTGAATCACTTCCTGATTAGAACTCAAAATGAGTTGACTTCATCTTCACCAAAAATAAGAGAAGCTAAAGTCTTTGTACAGAAAAGGCAAAAGACAGTTCATGTGGTAAACCCTGGATTTCCCTTCAGAGTTTAAAATGACAGATTATCATATGTTAAAATACTGCCTTCTCAATACCAGGACACTAGCACTTGTCAACTAAACTACATTCAAAACACACCTTTAACCAGCCATTGTTGTTACATCATTGTACCAGTAGCTTGCACCGCTATAGCCCATTTCCTCAGCCTCTTGGGATGCCTCAAGCCTCAGGTTCTCATTGTGGTCCATGTAAGACAGAGAGGAAGAGGAGACTTTTTCTTCTTCCAGCCACTTCCCCACCTTTATCAAGGGCTTGTATTCTGGTGCCAAATTGTTAGAGCACCATCAAAGACATGACACACTATTAATCACCACCGCAATGCTGACAAAGCGTGCATTTCCAATAGCACCTTCTACATGACTATTATTCACCTGTTTTCCTCAGAATTCATTTAATGTAAAAAGTCAACACCAGGTTGTTCTCAATGCTGGCAATAAAACCTACCAGAGGTAAAACCTGTATCTAGAGAGGGTGCAAACAGGAGAAGAGAGAGAAGCAATTTTACTTTTCTGCCTCAATGTATCCCAGTCTTTCAGGGCTTTGATTTTTTTTGTGTGCCTGATTCTCATCTCATCTTCCAATGAATTAAAAGCCAGTATTGTGCCCAAATGAAACCAGAACATAATAAACCCCCCAAACAAATGAATATTTCCAATCTTGATCCAATCCTCCAATGGATCAAGAGCTTCCTCAGGCAAATGAAGGTGGCGGAAACACTGCTGATTCCAGGTGGGACACTACCTCTGGGTAGGGAAAACAACGAGCTGCTTTTCAATGCAGTAAGTGGTATCTGCAGCCATATCCCAGTTGCTGACAGGACTGTATTATTCATCTAGCAGGTTTTTCCCTATTACAGCATTGAATATTTTCAGAAAATATTTAAAGTCATTCAGGCACAGCTCACTTAGGGCTGACTACATGACTGTGTTGGGAATTTTGCCTTGTTGGCCTCAAACTGCTGGGGTCAACTCTTTTTCACAGAACGGTTTGGGTTAGAAGGGACCTTAAAAGCTCATCCAGTCTTTGCCATGGGCAGGGATGCCTTCCACTAGATTAGGTTGCTCAAAGCCCTAATCTTACTATATAAGGAGGTACAATGTCTGTCCCATGGGTGAAATCAGTGGAGGTGGGGAGAATTAACCCATGATTAAACTATTGCCCTTTCTTCCATAAGCTTTTCTACCAAATCTCTAACATGATCAAGTAGTAATTTAGAATTGGTACTAACTGTCATAAAGGAAAAGGTTTTTTTCCACCTGAAAGGGATAGATTTTGCAAAAGCACATCTCCCACAGGAAGCCCCAGCTTAAAAAAAACAACCTAAGAAAATCCAATAACTTGTTATTAGAGAAACAATATTAACTACAGCCATCACTATCAGCTTCATCTCTAATTAATGAGAAGTTCTGAGAGAAATTCTGTCAAACCTATGTGAATTCAGAAACTTGATTTGCACATGCCTTTTCTTCCAGATTTATCTACAGCTGATTCCCAAAGCCATCCTGCAGAGTCTGAGCCAGTGCACGCCTTCAGACAAAGCAGATCAAGGATACTTCTACTTCTCCAGGGTTTTTTTCAAGTGGAAGAAACTCAGCTCTCATACTTGAGGAGAAAAAAGGAAGAGTAGGATATTTGATCTCTTATCTTCCAGCAGTCAGCTGGAATTCTACTGGATATCATCAAGGGAAGGGGGGAAGGAATCTTACTCATGTATGCAGAACAGCAACAGCTCAGGATTAGCTGCAGACAGAAAGACCATATAGGATTAACACAGTGAACCAGTCAGCATGCTTACCAGAATATTCAAGAGCAAAATATTCAGGACAGGATTTAGCAGAATTTGACTGAAAATAGCACCACATTTTGAATAAGCTTTATTGAACACCACAGCACCCAGCATCTCTTCACCAAAATGACTTAATGTGCATTAATTTCAGAAGCATTTCTTGCATAACCATTTAAAGACTCAGTGCACTGGAAGGGATGGAAAGCTGTCAGAAAGGTGTCGATAGACAAGCTTCAAACTGCAGCAAGAGCCTTACCTGCAGCATATGAACTTTTAAATGACTGAAACGCAGGGTAAGTATTATTACTGTCAGATACAGAGTCAAGAACCCAGCACCATCTAATCAGCTTCTGCTGCTGAATTAATGGCTTTCATTACTGCTTTTTTTCTTTCTGCAACACTCTGACTGCTATGACAGCCTTACTTGTGCTAGGGGTTGTCAATAATGACAAAAGGGACACTCTAAGCTTCAAATTGCAGGCTGGATTACCTGCATTAGCACAGTGTATAAAAGAAGAAAATCAACTAGAGCTGAAGTGCTCCTGGAGCAGCTGCCTGTGCTCTTTCTTGCCAGTTCTGCAGCAGTTTCCCAGAAGGAAGTGAAGCATCATTTTTGGATCTATGTGGATCCATCATTGCTTCCATCTGACAGGAGTTAGCAGTCGGCAGTGACAAGTGGAAACAAGCTGGCAAGGGAGAAAACACTCCCTGCTCTTCTGCACCACTGGCCGAATCCTTGCTTTCTCCAGAGCAAACTTACTCCTTGATGTAATTTTCCATGTGTCACAGGAGCCACACATCAACAAGCAAGAGGTTCATAATCTGGCCCTTCACTGAGCCAGACCCTCTGTTAGAACAGCCATTCACAGCCCCTCACTTCCTGAGCCTGGCTTTGCGTTTTGCCCATTTTCCCCTGTGCACTGCTGAGTAGAAAATAAGCAGAATTAACAAAATAAAGCTCCAGCTGCTGAACTTGGTAGTTCAGTTTGAAAACGAGCTCCACACATTCATGCAAAGTTTTAGAATAAGTCTTATTAATCATCTAGGCAAGCACTGCCTCAAATTTGGATCCTTTTTGGCTGTTAATTCCAGCAGCCACCTTTCAAATCATTCCCATTTGCATGCACACAGACTGATACCCAAGTGGCTAGAGCATGAAAAGGACAGTAGATAGCAACTGATAAGGCTGTTGATGTTAGATGATACTGTAACCTAACCCAGCACCAGTGGCTGGAAAGCACTCCACAAGTGCTAGTGGCATCCCCAAATAGCCACTCTCATAGGTACCCAATTCAGTAACTGCCTTTATTAATCTGTGGGTTTGGCCAACCTTTCAATAGGCACAGAAGCTCCTCCGTGTTACAGACTCTTGGTTTATTTCTCTAAACTCTTGTTGGCAAGTTTACACAGCAGGAAACGATCGAAGGTACACAAGGACTAAATCCTAGTTCATGGTCCACTTGGCCATTCATCCCCAGACAAGGGATACATGGAAAGGCAGCCGCAATATGCAAAGCTGCTGCAGCCACTGGCCATGCTTTACCTGTCCTGTGGGCAAATGAAGCTGATTGCTCTTCGTCCCTGTTAACACACTGACATGTGAAAACAAACAAAGAATACAAGCGTTGCCTGCAAATTCCTCAAACTCCTGGGAAAAACCAGAAACCCTTCCCAGTGTAACAGCAGGCACAGATCACCAGCTAAGTTAGCTCTAAAGGCAAATATCCCATTTTCACCGAGAGATGCAGTGTGCCATAATACGAATAAGGAACAAAGACCCCTTTCATTCTGCTGACAAATACAGTATAGCATGTCACAAATCACAAGGGGAGCAGACAACACAATGGCAGCAATTAAATGGGTGTCTTTTTATTAAGAAATACATACAATAATGACAGACTATGTACACTCCCCCACCACCACCCCCAAAGCCTGCAAGAATTACGCTGGCTAACATGGCTGTAAATATTTAGGGATGTGACTTCTGTTAACATAGAAATCTATCTTAAGGAGGGGTATAGGAGGATACGTGCAAATGCAAAAATAGACATTTTGTTTGTTTTTACACATGTTGTACGCCTTGTTTGTTGCAATTCACACACAGCCTCTGCGACTCATTCACAGTTGATGTATTTCTGGAGAAGCTGAAAAAAAACTATGCCCCTTTTAACCCTCTCGCTGCTGAACTTCAACAGAGACACCATCCCTACTTCCTTACTCCTTGCCCTCTGCCCTGCTGACACAACCTGCAGGGTCATTCACTTCCCAGCCCTCAAACCTGCTTAGTTTGGGGGATGTTTTGCAGGAAATGGGACCCTCCTGGCCCTGCTATGCCTTTAAGATGTGATCAGCCTCTCTGAGCCTGGTCCCCCCACCTTGCCAGCTGGAGCCAGCACAGGGGACCGCTGCCCAGCTCAGCACACAGGCCATCACCTTGCCCCATGCCATGACCCCAGGAGCGGGAACACGGCTGATTCTCGCCTCCCGCTTCACTTCCAACATCATGGGGAGCTGCTCCATCTCTACCCCAGATGAGTGCATCCCTCAGGAGGTCTCCTTCCTGCCCCCTCCTCGGCGGAGCCGCCGGAGAACAATGCAGGGACAGACATTTAGCAACACCTGCTGTATCGCATTAATATGCACAGGGATGTATTGATGGGTTTTCCCATCCAGCACTAAGACTGCATTGTTCGGGGCGATCCATCAGTGTGGATCGCTCCCCCCGGCACGCCAGCCCCACAAGCTCCCTTCTGACATGTCCCCTTGTCTCCCAGCCCGGGCTGACGACCACGTTTAGGAATGCACTTCATTAAATCGGAGCTGCCCCATTCCAACCTGCAATGCGGAGGCTGTACAAAGCAAGCGCCACGCTTCCTCCCGCATTTCTTTCAAAAGCCCCATTGTTCGGCAGGCATCTGGTCCTGATCTCAGCCTATTCGTGCCCACTGACCCCGCTTCTCGCAGCACACCCGCTCGCCAACGGGCCTCACGTAAAGCCTGCTTGATGAATTAAAAAGCAGCACTAGCCATCTGTCCTCCCAGGCTGGGCTAAGGCTGTGCAGCTACGTTCCGCAGCTCCCTTCCCAAGCCCACAGCCTCCCGTTACAACCCTCTCCCTCCTTACACACACAACCTGCGGCTGAGGAACCACTGGGTTCACTTGGGAAACACAGTCCTCGCTTATCGCATTTGCTGCTTTTCGTTTCTCTAGCATCTAGGAAAGAAAGAGAATACAACAGAACATTCTCACTTGCCTGAGTCCTTCGAAATTCAAGCACAAATACAAGATTAATCCTTCCTTTGTGAGGTCTTGTCTTTAAGTCGTGGTATGTAATGATCCTCAGCACTGCAGCAGAGGGGAATAAAAAATGCAGGGATCATAAGCAGGGGGAGGACAGGGCTTACTTACATCAGGGTTTCTGCCACATGACAATAGATTTGAGAGGGAAGAATAAGCTGGCAGCAGCAGCTGACAGTGCAAAAGGGAGAATGCAGAAGCCTGCCTTTTATATTATTGGTGACATTTCTAACACATGACAACAATTTCCATCTGTATTTAAGCTGGGAGTGTGAGGAAAAAAGCATTACATCACGACTCCTCTATTCCTAGGGGCTGTGGAATATGTAGGCCAGAGGGATTAAAAAGCACCTGTGTATGCTGGAGATCTGAAATACCATGAGGCGGATTTTCCCCCTCTCCATTCTTTCTCCCTCACCCTTTTTATTTCTCTATCACCTTCACAGAGTTGTTATTTGAGAATATGCCCAGGGAAGTGCAAAATGGTATTGTCCTAGTTTGCGAGGCACAAGAATGGGGGAACTATGTGAATATGTATTTCTAGCTCTGCCTCTCCATGGGAAATACAGCACTCATTTTTGCAAGCAATCAGATGGAACACAGAGCATCTTCCTGTTTTCTGCCATGCTTGTCCCAAGAGCTTCGAGTTTCTCTTAAAGTACCAACTTTCATCTCCCTTTTTAAACCTACAGGGATTTCAGTGACAGTAGCAACGATTTTATTTCTTTCTTTTCTCCCCCTCCTTTCTTTTACAGCCAACACATGCCTGTATCTCTTTAAAAGTAAACATCAAGAAGAGGGGCCAAAGATATTTTGGAGAAAGCACTTGACTGCTTTGGAGCCAGCAGGTGTCCGTCTTGGATGCTTTCCACATACCTCACAGGACAAGATTGCTTAGATGCAGTACTGAAATCCCAGGGGACTCCAGCCTTGCAAGGAAACCTGATCTAGCTGCTTTGCTGGGGCTTGTACCTCTCCACCAAAGCAGGCAGAGATGTAAAGAGCCTGAGGACTATATGGGAGATGCTGGTGGGGTGGGCACAGGATGCTGTGGGGCCACCCAGGTCACCTGCTCCATGGACCAGGGCATGGTGGGGACAGCACCCACTGTTGCTGCTCTAACAAGCAGAGGTTTTGAACCACACCAGGTAACAGGGGTCTCTCGCAAAGCAGCTCAGTGCAGGTGTGGACGAAGGCGACAGCTCGCAAGTTTATAGCACGCGTTGTGACAGGCAACATAAGGAAAAAACATCATTTCTATTCCACTACGAGACCCAACAGCACAAATACTGCAGCTGCTCTTACTGAAGCATCTGGTCCCCAAAGTGTTTGACCCAAGTAGGAGCAAAACACCACCAAGAGATAGCAAACTTTCTACTACTTTTATAAAAGGAATGGCCACACACGAACAAGAGGCTGGCCTGGTTATGAATATATAAAACAGCCTCAGGTTTTCAGGACACAAATATTTTCATGCAAACCCTATCTGGCCCAGGATTCTGGCCCGTTATATGTCTCTTGTTTAAAAAGAAGAGAGAAAAATTCTTTGCTCAAGATTCACCTTACCAATCTTTCAACAATAGCCCCATTGAGCCTTAGGCTGGTTTTTGCATATGTGTCTGCTCAACTCATAGTCCCCATGGGAAGCCTTTGATAATGATGGGTTTAGGGTATTGTATACAGTAAATTGGAAGACTGCAAGATGAAAATAAATGACTCTTAATTCCTCACCCGTCATCTTCATGCCCACAAAATAAAAGAAGTCTGCACAAGCCACACTGAAACTCTCACCACATGATACTGCAATGGGGCAGCACCTAAATGGGACATTCCTGAAAAAAAGCCTCTTCATTAAGAAATGGAGCATTTTACTTTACATTTAGTCAGAGATGCTTCTCCCCCATCATTTATGAAAACTCTTTCATACGATTTATAAGCGGGGGGGGAGGGAAGGAAACAATGAAATGACTTATTTTTAATCTGGGGTTTAAAGGTTTTTTCTCTTTCCAAAATAAAGTCCCACACACAAAGAAAGAAATTCAATGCAAACCTCTGTTTCTGTATCATGAAAGCCCCTTCAAGCACCAGAGTAATCTATTTCTCAGAGCTTGTGTGGTCTACAGCAAAACCCAAAGAAGGTATTTAAGTTTATACAGCCTTCAGCATTTGAATGGCTTGCTTTTGAAATATGACATGTTTAAGTTTTACCTCTTTTTTTACTGTTATGTCTTAAGAAAATGGTTGCTGTCAGTAGGCAAAAAATAGAAACAAAGGAGAATAGATGAAATCCAACCTGGTTTTGAGCTGTTTGTCTATTTTAAAACAAGAGTAATTCAAATTTGCGCCATGAAAACTGTTATAATTGTAATCACAGCTCCCTCCATTATATTATACCCAGTCTTATTTTAGCATCCAACACTTTAACAAACAAAACATACTCAATAAAAGTGGTGCTCCAAGCCAAAGAGCACCAGAGAAGCATCCACACAAATTCACTGAAACAGTAAAGCAAATACTCTCTAGAACTCTCTACCTTTTCTTGAGCAGAAAGTCAGAGGAGAACCATAAATCACTTCAGGATGGAGAAAGGAGTCTTTGTCCTTACAGTAACCCCAACTTTCCACCATGAAAGAAGACCATCTCGAGACAAGATTTTACAGCTGGGATTTACCTCACAGGGTGGAAGAAGTGTGAGATAGAGCACTCTTGTAGGTAAGAACAAACTTCTCCAACAGACTTCTCAATCTTTCATCAGTACGTTTTGGATCCAATTCACTTACCATGTGGGAACAGCAAATGGGGAACAAACTGTGAATTCAAATAACTGTAAACTCAGCAAGATGTGGAAATAAAACACAGATGGTGCACTTCAGATTAAGGGTCAGCGTTTCAGCGTCGCTTTCCACTTTTACATTGTGATAGGTGATGTATAACAACCACCTCCTCCTCGAGACAGCACTCTAATTAAACCATGACTCACTTAAGAAAACAAGGAGGCAAGTGGAAGCCTCCCTGCCAGTGGAGAGGAGCTGAGGTTACTTAGTTAAGCTGTGGCTCATGGTTTTGCTGCTTGAGGATTAACATTGAGGAGCGGAAGCTGTCTCTGCTGGACAGACACAACAAAGACAAAATGATTCTTCACCTTTTCCAGCTCCCAAGCATGCTGCAGCAGGGCTGTGCCGAACGCGCATCACAACCCCTTGCCACAAGCAACCCCTTACATCCTCAATGAGATTTTGCAGAGGCTGCTCTGATACCTGGCAAAAGCCAAGAACACGACCACTGCTACCAGCATTACCCTGTACCAACCCTTACAGAGGGCCTAGCACTAAAACACTGCTGGAGGTCTGCACTGTGCTTGTCTGAACATTGGGTCCATTTTATTCTTTAAAATTGATTTTGTCCTAAATCTCAGAAATTGAATTTAGGATGACTTTATTCTTGCTGAGAAGTGTTAATTGCATGTCCAGTGGCCCTCTAGGAAAGGGTCTGCTTGTAAGCACACATTCAAAGGAAAAATAAAGGAGTAAGTACAGATTAGATGACAGAAGACTTATAAATCTAAGAGGAGCTTGAAATGCCAGATAGAGAGTAGCAGTAGTGATTGTAAGGAGACTATTACCTTCAAAATATGCCAGAGGTTGTTTATCAGATCAGAGTTAATGAGGGAGAAATCTAATAGTACTATAATATTAAATTTACCACCTTAATGGTATCATCAATGTTCTATTATGTGGGCAATTCACAGAACGTCTGTCAACGTGATGCTCCTAACTGTGTGGTTAGTTACACAGGAGCAGCACTACCGCATCTCATCAGCTGCTCCCTTCCAGAAAACACTGGGTTTGCAGAGGATTGCAGAAGGCAAAGCGAGATAGGAAAATAAATATATAAAATTATGGGAATGCAAAAATGGGAAAGATATTTATGAATGTTATGGGATGTTTACATTCCTGTCAGAACTGGGTCCAGCTCCGTTACACGTTCTGCACTGTCTACTCTGCTCTTGTGAGACCTCACTTGGAGTATTGTGTACAGTTCTGGTGTCCTCAACATAAAAAGGACACGGAGCTGTTGGAGCAAGTCCAGAGGAGGGCCATGAGGATGATAAGAGGACTGGAGCACCTCCCGTATGAAGACAGGCTGAGAAAGTTGGGGCTCTTCAGCCTGGAGAAGAGAAGGCTGCGTGGAGTCCTCATAGCAGCCTTCCAGTATCTGAAGGGGGCCTACAAGGATGCTGGGGAGGGCCTCTTCATTAGGGACTCTAGTGGTAGGACAAGGGGTAACGGCTTTAAACTTAAACAGGGGCAGGTTAGGGTAGATCTAAGGAAGAAGTTCTTCACAGTGAGGGTGGTGAGGCACTGGAATAGGTTGCCCAGGAAGTTGTGAAGGCTCCAACCCTGGAGGTGTTCAAGGCCAGGCTGGACAGAGCCTTGGGTGACATAGTTTAGTGTGTGGTGTCCCTGCTCATGGCAGGGGGGGTGGAACTAGATGATCTTAAGGTCCTTTCCAACCCAAACCATTCTGTGATTCTATGATTCTATGTAGTGTCCTGCTGGTTTTTCCTCAAACCCCTTGCATGTCTTACGACACTTGCTGCTTGTGTCAGAACCTTACATACCTGGATTCAAGAGAGCTGAAAACCCTCTCACTATTCAAGCACATTTTCAGCTCTCGTGTATTTGCCCCCTCTGAACAAAACTGCAAAACCCCCACACCTTAGGAAAACATGAACTAAGACAGCATTAAGGACTCAGAAACTAACAGGTAAATGAAAAGTCAAAATACCCAGTTTCAAGGTTTTGATTGCTAATTCAAGACCTATGAACAGCAGGAGATGGTAATGCTTCATTTATAAATATCCATCTCCTCATTTATTCAAGGAAGAGTTTGCTAAATGCAGCTGTTTCTTAATTTGGAGTTCCTCCTTTCCCCATCACCTGCCCCAGCCCCTCAGTTCTGAGGTTCGCCACTTCAAATCCCTAATATAGCAATGGTTACCTGCACATTTTTAGCACATGACAATCTCCCATTAAGTAGCTTTAAATTTAGGAGAAAAATCCATACTGCAGTGGCAGTATCTGAGTTGCCATGAAGGTCTGGAATAAGAACGAAGTGTCAATTTATGTAATAAGCAATACTGCTTCTTCCTACAGAGCTCCTTTTACCAACATCTGTTTACTGTTTTTTCTCCTGGTAAAGGGAGTGTTAAGCCTGGAGTTTAAAGAAAAGGTGCAGGCAGTGAATGAATGCTGAAGCATGAAATATAATTCAGTGACAGATGAAGCTTCTACAGGTCTTTGATGTTTTCCTCCATCTTCATCTCTAAAAAGACCCTGCAAGTAGAACTCCTAGATCACTATCCACCTGATTACTCTGTGATACACGCCTCATTTTGAAGATACATTAGCCTTTCAAAGAGCCATTTATTAAACATTTCCATTTAAATAATAATTTTCGCAATCCTCAGTGAAACAGATGTATTCCCTCTTAAATCACTAATTAAGAGCAGCCTGGGACATGACAAAGCCCTTTAAAAGGAATTCAGAGAACTAGTGTCCCCCTTAAACAAATCTGTTCTGGCAATGACCCAGGAATCTTGACTTCATAACTCAAAGCTCTAATTATTCAAGAACACATTATAAAAAAAGGATACATTAGGACATTATGACTAATAGGAAAGATTTATTTCTCCTTCAACAGGGGCAGAACTAGAAATATTTATTCTATTTTTTCTCTACCTTCTCATTCACTGAGGGTGGAGGAGGTAGGAAATCAATGAAGATTAATTGACAGAGTTACTCCTAGTAAAGGTATTGGGTATGGCTCTCCCCAAAGAAAACCAGCTAGCAGAATCTAAACAGCCTTATAAATGATTACACAGCTAATCTCCTCTCTGCTGAAATAAAAAGAGAAAAGATTTAGAGGACAGATACAGCATGCTTTATGTGAAGAAGCATGGTAATGTTAAAAGAAGGATAATTGTTTGAAGATGAAATGTAGAAAGTCTGCATCCCCATCAAACCATCAGGAGCTCGCATCTGCCATTGCCCTCCTGGGTTCAGAGACTGTCACAGCCACAAGGTACATGAGTGGGAATCACACAGGCATTTCTTCCTCTCCAAAGCCACTGATTTTGCCTACAGGACACTGCGGGTACTGCACTGGACAAGAATAACATCATATAAATAGGATTTTTAGGTGTCCTCTTTTAAGTACTGTCATCTTCGATGATAAAACCATGAGACTTTTGTAACTGTGAAACCACCATACACGTCAACACACCCAAGCACAAAGATACCTATACAGAATGATGGGTGCTTTCTAAAGGGAGTCAATCATGAAATACCAAATGTGAATCACAAGTGCAAGTGGAAAAACAGGTTCAAGAATTTAATTTCTTCTCATTTTAAAATGTTCCCTTTGCCTGGAACACTTATTCTCTTGGCTTGTAGCATAATCAATACACTGCAAACCTTGAACAGATACATGATGTTAGTTGAAAAGAAATCAAACTGCCTCAATAAAATCAAAAGCTGGGACGTCACAAAAGATTTAACCAGGGCCCTGAGACATCATATGAAAAACTGTGGCAGGACAGAGCCAGTTTTGAAGCACATAATATGGGGTAATTCACCTCCACCCCTGCAACCTCCAACCAGCAGTACCTGCTCTCAGCTATGATTTACTTTCAGCTTTCCCAGAGACTCACAACCTTAGAAACTTACATTTTAAAACATATGCACAGACATTGTTTGCACTAACTAAATACCCACTCGCAGATGCTTTGCTGTAGTACAAAGCAACTGCAATGAAAAAAAAAACCCACAAAATTAAGTACACTGGGGACTAACAAAGAAAACTAGCCGTGTAATCTCTTCCCACACTTCTTACTCAAATCTCCTTTGGCAAGTGGCATGGGAGAGCCTATAAGGCTGAGATCTTCTGCTTTGTAGTGTTCTCCGGTGCCTCATGCAATTTCAACTGGGTGTACAGTGAAACACAAAAAAGCTATTCCTCACAAATGGGTAAGCAGATGGAGAGGTATTTGCTATTGTAAGTGTGTTTATTCCCAAGTGTTAAAAAAATAATAATAATAGTAAAAAAAAAAATAATACCCAATAGTTCCAGTGGCACAAAATGCATTATTGATCTGAAGGGACAGACCAGATGGAATAAAAGGTCTGAAGTCTCCTAGATTAAACACAAATGACTGTCTATACAAAGGAACTAAACTACAGAAATATTGGCCCTGTTATCCCAAACAGGGCATTTATTTCTCTCTTAAAAGTGAAAACACATGTGGTTCACTAATATGTGAAATAATTATATCCCTGATAACTGCAGGGGACTGTGCTGCGATTCTGCTGCACTCCCTGGAACACAGCTACAAGGGTTTTCTGAACCCACTGGTTGTACTCAGAATACAGTCCCTGCTGGAAATATAGAAAAAATAAAATATAGGATATATAAAAGTAAAAAATTAGCTGGCATAGAAAATATACCTCATTCTTCAGAGTTAGATTAACTCACAAGCAAATAGTCTTAAGAAAAATTACTGTTACATACTGCTGGTACCTCTACGTTGCACCCTAGTGATAAGGACGCTGTTTTAAATATACTTAAAATTTGTTCCTACCATAAATCTTGTAAAACAATTAATTATTTTTTGTGTGTTAGAAAAAAAAGGTCAATTTGCTCTTCATCACCTTATCGGTGTGGACTTTCAAATGAATATTTCATGGACAATGCAACTTTTTCTCATTACAAAAGCAGAATTACACCTCTAGGAAAGGAACTGCAACAAAAGGTACTTGGATAATAAAGAAGGCTGCAGGTCTGGAAAGCTTTTGAGAATTCAGAGAACATTTGTGTACATAAACTGATGATTTATTGCCTGTGAAGAAAAATAATGTGCACTGTCAGTGATTCTGTTTATCCTTAATAAAAATTAGTAACTAAAAATAACCTCAAAATTGTGACTCAAATATCCCCACATGTAAAAACACATGCATTTGCAACATAAAGGTCTTTTTGCTTCACTTCAACAGTTTTTCCTAGTACACTTACACAGTATTATGCTCAGTATTCTAAAGAAAAGAACCTTCTGTAAGCAGGTTTGCATATCCCTTCTACCAACTCATTTTGATGTTCAGAATACTTACAGGGAACCCAGTGCTACAGGGCTTTAAAAGCTATCCTGGGAAATCACCTAAGTCTGCATGTTTGACAGCAGTTCCATCACACCTCAGCCTACTCAGTCTCTCTAGTCCTCCGTTAGCTACAGATTATGGTGGTTATGAAGGTAGCAGCTTCTCTGACTCTTGAAGCAACTAAACTACCCTTTGATAGTTCAATTATTTATTAAAATATTTAATTTGATAGTAAGGCTCTGTGTGCTCATCTACATCCACTTACTAAAGGTTGTCCCATAAATACTGTAGAGTTTCCTTGTTCAGTATTATTGGTTTTCCTTAAGGAGACTTTTCCTTTGCACCAGCAGATTGCTTGGAATAAAACACTTATTCTTACATTTCCAACTGAAATGTGGGATAGCTCAGGGCAGCCAGGAGCCTGGGTGTCCTTGTCTTTTTCTAAGCCTCCTTACAGATCACTCGACACTTACACTATTGATTTTTATCCATGTCTTTCTCTTTTGCTCCACGATCCCCTGTAAGACTAACCACAACAGTTGGAGCTGCTGTTCTGTAATTGAAGACAGAGGAACAGATCAAACTCTGGGAAGGTGACAGAAAAGACAGCAGAAATGAAAGTGGTAAATCTCTAACGTTGAAATCTCGAGCCAATTAATCTCAGGGCATGTACTTGTTTTGGGAAAGTGAATCAACTGTTGAATGATGACCTCCTGAGGTTTTAAAATCCAGACAAGGAGGGGAAAAAAAGAGATTACCACACAGCCTCTAGGCTGACATCTAAGACTTAACTCTAGTCTAGCCATTATATTGGCCCCATTTCATCTACCATCAAAAAGACCTTGTACTTTCCAGAGTTTTGCTTCTGGAGACCACAGCCTGGCAAAGAAAGGAGCTGCACATTACAGAAATAAGACAAATAAAGACTATAGGTGAATAGGGAGGTGACCACTGATCTGTTATTTCAGTCATGCCTGCACCAGGTATACTGTTTTGGCAAGTAAAGGTACAGGTGCCAGACCATCCATAGCTGCCTCAGTGTATCACATGGGACTAAAACAAGCGGAGAACCAAGTAAATGTGCTCAGAGGAAAAAAAGAAAGAAAAGAAAAACAAACCAACACATCAAAAACAACCAAAGCACCAAATCAAAACCAACATACTGAGATAAGCTTTTAATGGAAATAATATCACCTCTCTGATTCTACTTGATACACTTCAAAAGAAAGCTGCTGTCAGGTTGTTGAGAACAGTCAACAGGGACAAATGGCCAGTATTGCTTGTTTGTTTTACACAGATGGCCTCTACCACCATGTCAAAATGAAGAAGACAATCCTGTCTGTTCAGCCTTCTGTGAACAGTGGTTTAGACACGCTGCTGCACTTACTTAAAGTAAGTTGCTATCACGTATCTTTCTCAATTAACACTATTGCACAGGTATATTCTTACATGTATTTCAACTAATCCCATTTTACACTAAGTAAATCTTCACATATACCAGTCCTGTTTGGGGGAGCTGTGCTCTTAGAAACACTCTCTGAAACCTAAAGCTGGGATGTCAACACACGCTACATCGTGGACTCAGCCTCCCCCCAGATCAGATGTAATTCATGTCCCATCCACTTCAGTTAACATAGGTGGACTCAGACATGCTACAAGGTGCCCCAGCAAGATGCCTCACACAGTTGGTAAACCTGTTCTTTGGCTCTTAAGCATTTAGGCTGGCAAAACTGAGCTGGAATAAGTGAAATTCACTCTAAAAATAAGCTTTGGGCAAAGTCTCTGCATCAGTCAAAGCATTTCTGGTACAGTCATGGCCAATCAGTAATCATGAAATGGTTGCCAATTCACAGTCCACTCCAAGCTCAATGGAGCCATTAACCAGCCCACAAATAGAGCATTATTTCTGATGATCTTCATTAGGCACATCAGAAATCAGGAAAAATGTGGTGCTTCAAAAGAAAACAAGGCAAAGGGGATAGATAGAGACTGGACTGACATCTTGATAAACTGGATAATGCATCTGAGGTTTTTTCCTAGTGTTGACAGTGGATCCTACATGCTGGGAATGCAAACAGTTATTTATCTGAACACACAAGGAGAATAACTTTGCTCAAGTTTAAGGTGCTGTTTTTTATTTAAGCAGAAAAAAAAAGGCTCTGACCCAGCCTATGAAGTTAACAGTGAAATGAGAGCATTGGGAAGAAGGTGAAAGAAATAACATATAGGTTTTTATATATATACACGGAATAAAAGCTAGTTCAGTGACTGAACTATACTAACACTTTCAAAGATTTGCACACTATAAATGCATGGTTTCATAAGCTCCTCTGCACTGTCCAAATACCTAAATAAGGTGTCCTGCCTCTCTTTCTTACTCTACCTTCATACTAGATTATGATGATGAAGTAATTTACAAGTAACATGTAGATTCCAAGGATAATGTTTTGGGTCTGTAAATAAACACATGGGTTTAGTGTGATAGCAACAGCAAAGCACACATAAGGGCATGACAACAAAACTTGGAGGACACCTGGAAGCTTGTTTTACCGCAGATATTTGCAGAAAACAGAGAGGATGGAGCTGAGGGTATGAAGACTCAGAGGAAACCTGCTGGAGGGGCAGAGGCCACTGAGAAGCAGCGGAAGACTTCAGGCCACAAAAATAACTGTGTTTCTCACCTACTTATTTCAATAGTACTTCACTTCTGGCTCCATTTCAAGGTCTCATTTCTTTATGACAGCTCCAAGGTCAGGGATGAAGTCCTCTGGCCTCTTGGAAAACCATCCCTGTGTCCACCCACTTAGGCAATACTCATATCCCCTTTGGGAGCGGACATCATCCCACTTTCTTACCCTCAACTGTTCACGAGAAAATTAAGCAAACTCTTAACCAACTCCCCTAAAGTAAAAATCTAGATGATGCATAAGCAAGTGTGTCATTGCAATTTGAAACAATGAGGTCAAGTCAAACTTTCTGCTTGAACTTTATCTTCTACAAAAACTAAAACTGTGTCTTCACTCAGTGCTCAAGTCAGCCAAGCACACAACTGGCACGTGGCTGTGCGGGAAACAGAAGCCCTCTGGGTTTTCTCACTGCCTGTACCAAACTAGTCAGAGCTGAACCACATGGTTCTTACTACAATTTCTGGTGAAGAACTGGTTAACATTGTCACTCTCCATTTTGCATTTACTAATTATCACTTCATTTAACTTTTATATTAGTGCAACAAAAAGCAGCCGTCAAACAAAGCATGCTCAGCTCAAGTGACCTTGTGTTCTTGTTCACCACATAATCAGCAGGGAATTCCATTTTCAAAATACAAGACTTCATAATCCATTAGCACTTGAGACTGATCCAGGGCTCTGGATTTACTGGTCACGTGTACCAAGGAATAAAAATATGAGTGTACAGCTAGCTTAATCTCCAGACCTGTAAAGCATCCCAAACCACCATGCGTGCAACAGTCTCATTCAAATTCACATATGAATATTAGCATCATTCTTAGAAGCTACCACTGATAACATCCTCACAGTACATAAAGAAAAAATTAAATGCTTCCTGCTTTAAAATTCCAAGTATGGAAACACAATATGTCTAGCTCCACTTCCTAGATTTTCCATTTGTTTCATAAATGGAACATAAGAATTGATGTTCTTATTCATACATCAACAATCCATATTTCCCCCACCTATTTCTGAAAGACAGAAATTACTTTCATTGCTCTTAATTTTAAACCAGAAGTCTTTAGTGAGTCCAAGCAGTTTAGGTCACCATCAAGTTCAATAGATCAGAGAAAAGAATCAATGGAAAGCATTTCAAAATGTAACCTTGGTAAGGACCAAAATGTTTCCACAGAACTTATGCTCGTTTGCTTTGTTTCCTGCTTTAGAAATTGGAATAGAACACATAGGCAGAAGGACATTAGCATCACAACATTGCATCTCCCAATCCAAACATTGCGTGTGTTCTCCTAGAAGGCACTTTTCACAGTATGTCTTAAAAACCCTGCAGCCTGGCAAGTTAGATGGCTGAAAACTAATCATATTTCACATTGACAAAACGGAAAATGAAAGCATTCAATAGAAAATAATAATCCATATTTATTCTTTATGTCCATGCATGACATTTTAAATGTAATTTGATCCATGCTTTCCACTGATAAAATGAGAATAAACTCAATGGTGATATACAGCGTCTGCCATTTGAAGAATCAACATTTGTCAGTGTTACCACACAATTTTAACTGTGGTCCTACACAGTTCTCCTGCATGCAACACTTAGATTGAAAATGGCTATTACTCAACATACATTATGTGGTATTTGTTGGCAAATAACGATTTTTGAGTGGTATCATCATTATTCAACATCTAGAGAAGTCTACCAGGATAAACAACCCCTGATTCATGTTGAGATCGAAAACTTCAAAACAGTTGGCTGCTCATCTCAGTATCCTGCAACTAGGATGGTTATCAGTTCTTATCCCAGCCTGATTTGAAAGGCATACCGTTATTCCCACAGCTCATCCAAGTGAAGCAGAAAAACCATTTCCTTAGAATAACATATCCTGGCACCTGGAGAATGCCAAAGAGCAGTGCAATGAAGCAGGATCATTCTCCACTCTTTGTACATCTTCCCAAAATTGCAAGGACAGTCTCATCTTGAGTAAAGATTCTGAAATTCTAAAGATTAACACCTTCCAAAACATCTCTGTTTTCCTTCTGGTTGTTTGTGGGGTTTCTGAGTGAAAAAGAGCATTTCTTTCTCAGCTTCACTACCTCTTACTGTTTATCTCCTACTTGAATCGAGGATGACCTTCCCACAGTGGCAGTTGCCTGCTACAATGGCACCCAGCCATAAAAGGCTGTTAAATTTCACAAGTTAAATAAGCATCAGAAATAAAGTTCTGCTAAGGAAATAAAAACACAAACAGGTTTTTTTTATTCATAGGTTTCAAACCAATAAAAGAACACTCACCGTAATGAAGTTAATGAAGACTATTTCTAAGGCAAGCACTTAATTCATGGCTGGTTTTAAAGGTTTTTTTCTCCAAAATAAGCATCACCATCAACTGATCCCAAAAAGGTAATCGTAAAAGCAGAGTTCATGAACCCTGAACCCTATGTGCATACCATCATGCGAAGACTGACTCAAAAAAACCCCAAAATTAAACTCTACTACATGTAATCCGCTGCGTCAATGTTTTCTTACTTACAAGGCACAGCATGGCGATAAAGGTTATCTCTAATAGTCTGCTGCAGGTCGTGATCCGGCGATCCTTTCTGAAACCTCTGGTTGAGATAATGTCTCAGGTCTTTGTTCAGTCTGCTTCCTGCAAAGGAAAAACAGCCGTTTATTTATTTCTAAATGCACACAATTAACATTTCCAATCCAGGCAAATGTTAGAGTTCCATTCAAAGTCCCCTAAATTATGGCATGCTGACTTTACGAGCGGAGGCTCATCTTCCTCTACAAATGGCTAATTACCAAAAATAACTCGCTGTAAACAAGAGGTCTCTCTTGTCTCATAATGCATCTTTCTTCCTGTGGTGTTAAACAGATCATCATTCCCTTTTATCACTTCTTTGTCTAAGCAAATGGAGAAAGACAGACGATGTGAAAAAGAAGAAAAATAATAAAGGTAGAGTATTGCTTTTGCGGCTTGCTGGAGGGTGAGTGGGGCAGACGGGCAGAAGGCAAAGGCTGCTCTCATTGGAGGTACTAATGTAGCTGAATATGACACAAAATCAAACAAGTACTATACTTTGCACTGGTATCTACCCCAGCACACAGCAGGAGTTAGAAAATAATCGATTGAAGGAGTTAAGAGCACTCAAAGTCCTTAAAATCAAAAGAATAACACGCAACACTTGACTTAAATTTATTTGTTACTCGATTTGGTTTTTAACACTTTCAGAAGCGTGTGGGAATAAAGATGAGTTGAAAACAAAACAAAGAAACAAGAAAACAAAGAAAAAGAAACATAGTTGTTAATGACCATTGCTAGTGGCTGAATAGCAAAGCCTTTCTTGTAGCAGAACTTATGAACTGGAGCAACTCACTGAAGTCTTTTCTGAGAAATGAAATATTCCCAAGTCTGGAATAACATTGACATTAATCTGACTGAAAAGTAAAAACAACCACACAAGAACATACAGAGAATAGGGATAGAAACTCCTCTGCTCTAAAAAAGAAAAGGAAAGAAAACACTGGAAAAGCTACAGAGAAACGCAACCAGGATGATCAAAGTCTGGAGCAGTTGCTGTACAAAGACCAAGAGAGTGGGTTGGGATGCTGCAGCTTGTTGTGGACTTTGGTCTCCAACAGACCCAGAGGGTGGGTGGGGACTGCCTGTGCCCAGCTTTTCCCAACACAAGGGCCAGGAGACACCAGAGAAAGCTGATGGGAGCTTGATTGAAACCCACACAACAGTGGCAGTAGTTCACACAGGCTTTGGCAGATCTCCTTGCTGCAGAGCACTGGGGGTGCAAGAAGCTTATTGAGGAGCTTTAAGGGGAGACTGGAAAAGCACTTGAAGACAGACCCCTTGAGGGCTGCAAAAAGGGGTGTAGATGAAAACAAATTGGTGTCTGTGAGACCTAGATAAAAACATAGGGGAATATCAAAGATTTTGCTCTTTTCCTTTCCTTTGCTAAGCATCTTGTTCATGGCCAGAGCTGGAGCCAGAATGCTGGGCTACATGGACTTTGGGCTGAACCACTGCAGCTGGTTCCGTGGTCTGTTATGATTTGCATTATGATTTTTTGGGTTGTGAATATGCAATGCAGAGATCATCTCAATACTGGTTGACACTGAATATAGCAGCACAGTTGCAGATTCCTGGCTGGAGCATCTAGGAATCACTGCACAGCAAATCAAGAATAATAATGCTGCAATGGAGCACAGTTGGGCAAGGGTCTGGGAGGCAGCAGTGGTTCCAGACAAATGAGAACAAGAGTGTAGCCCACTAAATGACCATGGGCAGGAACTGCCTATCTGACTAATGCAGTTCTGCAACATTTTAACAGAAATATTAATAGAAAGCCAAAATTAAACACAAAAAAACCCTAGTCTGAAATACAACATCAAATGCCAGAAAATAAATAGGTGATTTGTATTTATCCTCTTTTTTGGTTTTAAACTGAATTTCTTGTTGAAGAATGGAAGGCTCAGGCAGTAGGCTCAGCTATTAAAAGAAGGAAGATTTTTAAAGACCAAAGACACTTATTACAGAAATGGCTCAAAAACTGAAATTAGGGCAAATAAAACTTGCTCAACACACTTCCCTGAGTTACCCCAGCAACACCCCTCACTCCAAGAGCAGATTATCAATCCATATTCTAACACAGGACTGCTGGTTATTGCACTATAAAAAGGTTTTCCACATACAAGGCTCTTGGAGGGCTTCATAGACCTGTGGGCTACAGTTCTCCAGTATCAGAGCTGACCTTCTGAACTCCAGATATTTGATTTCATACCAGATCCTTATATTTCAGAGGAAGACTAAAAAAGAGCATCCCCTGAAATAATAAAGCATTTATTTACCTTTTAACTAAACAGTCTGTATTTTTCTTTGTACAAGACATAGTAAAACAAGGTGGTTGCTTTCTCAAAGCAAAAAGTACAAAGATGAGAAACAGTTTGGACATAATGCAAGGGCTAATTCCAGTGAAGAAATTAATGCACTGAGCTGCACGTATCACATAACATCATCTTTCTCCTGAAATACTGTGATTCATGATTCAATGATTTATGTCACCGCAATGTCTAGAGGTGAAAAAGCTCTACTGAGCTAAGGCTTGTTTGACCACACGAAATATGCAATTTACTGATGATATCTGCTTTTAGCTTCCCTCTGTGCCCATTCCATCCTACATCTCCGTCTATTACAGCCCCTGCTGGGAAGTTTGGTTTATGCAGTAGCTGGGATTTCCCAGCTGAGTCACTAATACAAGATGGTAGTTGCAAAAATAGGGGCCATAGCAATACTTACACTCACATGATTGTCCCCTCAGGGAGCTCACAGCGATGCTCATTTCTATTACATTTATTTTAAATGGAGATAGAAAAACAATAGAGGGGAAAAAAAGAAAGGAACCACACAACAGAAAGTGCTTGCTAAGCCACATTTTTGCTGCTAAATTCCAGAAAATTCTTGATGGAAATGAAGGCTTCTTGCAGCCGTGACCATCTCAGCTTTGGGCAAAAGCAGGTTCACCTGATGCAACCTACTCCAGAGCACAGAAGAAGAAAATGAGCTAACACAGAAACTAATTCCATGCAGAAAGCTGCCTAAAGGATCCATTCTGGAACACGCTGGGTTCTCTACCATTTGATTACCTACCACTCTGATTATCTTTTCCAAAAACCCCCTCAGAAATGAGAGGACACATGCTTGATACTGGCATGATTTAATAGATTCTAGTGCTAGACACAAGTTTATAAGCTCTAAAAAATCCTTTTGGAGGCCAAAATACAGGCACTTGCAATTCCTGAGAATCTGAAAGATGTGGCAGTGACATCTCGGCAACAACTGTGTGCAAACTGTAGCAGTAAAATTAATTCAGACCCTCAGAGGCACCCCTTGCTCATGCACCCTCCTTCCGAAAACAAGTCTTACCCTCTAATGGCTTCAGTCCATATACCAGCCACCACCAGGCTGGGTGGAAGGGCCACACAGAAGTCCTCCCTTTATAAGGTCTAATTCCGTGTATAAATTGTACTCAAGAAAATACCTGGTGCCAGTTTCCTTAGAGATGAGCTGCGTTAACTACAAGTATGCTACTACCCTTCGAAATGCTCCTCTGTTCTCAAGGAGATTAGATCTTACACTTAATCTTTTTGAGATTCTTTCTTTTCTTCTCTGCTGAAAGCATGTAAAGACATCCTACACTGATAATAGTGGAGGAACAAAAGATGCAACCCAGGAACAGCAGTCCAAATGAGAAGATACATGTCTTAAGAGCGAGTGCTCAGCAATTCCTTCCTACTAGCCTTGATAAATTGGAAATGCATTTATTTGCACACAGAAAAAAATCACCTTCTTATTTCTGTAGTGAAAATGAGACTGATATATCGAGCTTTAGAAAACCAGATATAAAAAAATGCAAATGAAATTCTTCCCTACTAAGCTCACCAAAATTCATATTTTAAAGGTTTTAGAAGTAAAACACATACAAAGTGGGGTTTTTTTCTGTTGTTGCAACAGTTTCCTTCCAATTTTGCCCCACTAATGAAATGTGAATATACAGTCAGAGAACCAACTTTCCACTGCTTCTCTCCCTGCAGTCCTAACTCCAAATCTGAGAGGTTTCCATGTTATTATGTGAATCCTTCTTTATTTTTGAATGAAACAAAGGGAAATTCATTGAATGGCTCAATTCTCAATTATTCCTAATTATTATACTGCATTTTAGAGGACGTTAATCATCTTTCAAACCATTACATCATAACAATGCTTCAGTAGCAAAAACAAACCCAAAGGGAGAAGCAAAACATCTCACAGGGAATAAAAAGGTACTGACATACAGTTTTCAGAGAAACAATAAACTGTCAGTTTCGTGTGAATAAATATGTAACCTAGATGTTTTTGTGACTAATGAAAAATAGTGACTGTTTCTAACCACACTTCTTTCAAATCCACAACCCTCTGTCTGATATTTGTCCTCCAGAATATTAAAGCCACTAGAGAAACTATGCTTTGAATTATGCTCTGATGCCTATTGCTATGATTTCCAGCTTTGGCAGGGAAGAAAGCTGCGTACCAGATCATCTAAGGCTGTCTTTGCTGCATAAGAACATCCATTTCTTCCAGAGCTCTACCACCAACAAGCAGCAGTGCAGACCTGAGGGGAGAAAGCCTCTTGGCCTTATTGACATATGAGTTTCCAATACGGAAAGCAAACTGCGTAAATGACCAAGCAAAATCTAAATGTTTTCAAGAGAAAGCGGAGTGTGAACATTGCAGGGCTGACAGCACCTTCCTGCCAGCTGGTAGCTAGTCTGCGCCAGAACTGTGCAATATGTACATTCTGAAGATTGATTTTGAACTCATGTTTTATGCAATTGGAAACGATCGTTTTAGAGTTTATGTTTATATTAATTACTGCAGCTGGTTTATCCCATTTATGTCTTGAGATGGTAACAGATAATCCTGATAAATAGCAATACTCTGACAGAGCCCATAGGTGTTTGTGCAAAGACAGGTCATGGTCAGGCCTGGGACACAGTGGTCCCTGATCTATATTACACTCCTAATAAACAGGTTTACACTAATATATATTTTTCCTTTCCCCTTCTTTGGGAAGAATTGCTACATTCACAGTGACCCATAGCATCTGAACTGGAAAAATCCAGTTCCATTCCCGAATTGCAACAGAATTCCCCTTCTCTTGCTGGGATCTGCCTTTAAAGGCATCTTTAGCAGAGGGATTCTCTGCGGGCAGACAAAGGCCATTTCAAAACAACAGGGCCATGAAGCAATGAAAGGTTAAAGGCCTCGCTAAAGGGATAAGAGTGCAATAGAGTCATCTGGATTAAGACCCTCTCTCACCGCCCTGATGTCTACATTGAGAGGGAAGGATTCATTTCTTTAAAGACACAAAGATTGCACATGTTGGATTTGCAGTATAAACCCCTGATTATAATATACTGTCTTTCATCTGAAGATCTCTATCTGAAGGTATTTAACAGACATTAATAAGTTGTCATGGTTAGCAGGGGGTGATTTCTGTGCTACGAAACACAGAACCACAGATAAGCAAAAAAAACAAACACCAAAAAACTACCAACAAAAAACCCCAAAACAAATATCTTCCTCCCCCCAAAAAATCCTCCACCCATTTAGAGACATGAGCAGAGAACCTGAAGCTCACATTTTCTAAAGCATCTTGTGAATTTGCAGTCTCAGTTGACTGGCCTTCCAGCCTGGATGACTTCACACTCCTTTCTCGAAGGCTGCTGCTCTACCCAGCAGAAAGGACCCAGTGCAAACTCGGCTATAATTAGAGCCAAAATAGTTCCCCTTAATTATAAAATGTATTAAATAAAGTGGTCATCTCCCAATACCCAACACCTATTTTTTTGTTGTTTTTTAAGAAATGATAAAATATTAATAAAGTAACTAAAACCAACTTCTCTATCTGTTGTATAACTCTCGCTAAAAAGCGGGGTGTAGACAGGGCTCCTGGGAAGCAGAAGCCACTTATTAAAACCTTTCCATGCAGCACTTTGCACAACAGTAGTGCGAGGGCATCACCGCTCTGTCTTACTAATGCTTGCAATGGATTTTCCTCAAGTCCTCACATAAAAGTGACCCTGATACTCACATACACATTTTGTTAATGTCTGCAGAGATTGTATTCTATTTTTGGATCAATTAATATAATAATTTTCGTGGCAAGGTCCAGTAGGCAGCAGCCCATCTTAGAAGACAAAATGATGGCTGAGTGGATTTTTACCATTTAACAAGACTGCTCTGGTAACCACATCTTCATCAAATATTCCTAATCCCAGCAGTTGTTAGACAAATGATAATAGTTTGTGCTATATCATTTCATTCTGTCCCATCCTTGTCTTCCAGCTGCTGTCCAAAAGTGATTATAAATAATGGGGCTATAAAAGCCATTCAATAATTAGAAGATTCATTGGCCATATGCCAGCAGTGACAAAAGAGAGTGATTTATGTAAGATGAGTCTGTCACATCTGCCAGATCACAGTTTCATTACGCCTGTGGCTTTAAGGCCACAGTTTAACACTGTTCCAACAGCCATTTGTCAAGAGGGTGCTGGGAAGAAGAGGTGAAATACATCATGGTTTTGTTTGCTTTCTTAACTACTAAGTAAATAAGTAAATAAAGTCCAGTATCTACATTTATTATTTCAGGTCTCTTGTGAGGTCAAAGAGACAAGAATATATAGTAAGACAGAAAACATTCATCATGGTTGGCCAGAGTTCAAATAACATCACAAAGCAAAAACATCCAGTTTTAAAGCCTTAGGTATTCAGTTGGTGTCTTAAATTCAATATAATCTAGGCATGCTCTATCTTCCAGCCACCCATGAAATGAAGGTTCCTTGTAAACCCATAACATATCAGTAAATTAATTGCTTCCACATTTTCCTAACACAAGTAAACTTAAAACCTTTTTATGGCTCAGTGTACTAAAAAGATATTTAAACATTGCCGTGGGAGTTCCTCTTAACAATTAACATGGCTCAGCAGACACCTGATTTGATTCCAGTTCTATTTTCTTCTCTTTTCCCCCCCCTCCCTCTATTAAAAACAAACAAACAAAAAGAAACAACTTTCATTGCTGGATACAAACCAGACCCATAGAGTTCAGATGTTTGGATGTTCCCCATAGATGCTTCACTAGCCTTGATTGTATTGTTAATGATTGTTTCCATACTAATTTGGACAATTGCTGTTGACAAAAACTACTGGTCTGAGGCTACAAACTGGATCTTTGTTGGAAACACCACATTCCAGTCCCAATCAGTATATTACTCTAACTCATACCAGCCTGCTATACCAAGACTCCAGTTAGATGAACTGCTCAAATCATAACCTAGATGTTTCTGTTATTTTAACAAGTCCATACCACAACCAAAGCAAAATGACTTCCCATCTTTTCCCTACCTTCCTGAAGTCAAACATAAAATACTTTTTAAATTTTATGCTTTAGAAGGCACTCAGAACAACAAAGCCACATCCATTTGCAAAATCCTTCCAGTGGAAGGAAATTATGATAAGCTGGAGGGTTATACTATAAAGAATTGCACAAAGTTACAGGATGAGCTACCTACACAGCAATAAAACTCAGCTTTGATGGAGCATGGTTAAGACTCCAGCAGCAGCCCTAGCTGCTGAATCAGCAGAAAGCACTTGAGTGCAGCTAGTAATTCCTGTCAGAAGAATGAATAACGCTTGTTACTTTATTACTAACAGGACTTCTTAAAATATTATTTTAGGTGGAAGCCATGAATCTGAAGGAGATGTATTCACTCAAAACTTTCAGGTTGCGTTCAGAATCAGGAGCAGGCAAGAGTTTTCTTGGCACACTACCTTTTGGTATCCCTCTCAATCTGCATGGGTGAATGAACCAGCACTGAAGTGGTAATTCAGCATTTGGTCCTACAGAAATGCACTTAACAGGTCATAAATCCCCACTGAAACTATTCTATGAGCACCTAACCTAATCTACTGTATTCGCAGGGTGCTCCACCTTATTTTCTTCACATATATAGTGATTCATACTTCTACAATAAATTTAAACGAATAGTGTCTTCGCTTAAAAATTTCCAAAAACCCCACAGAATTCAAGCATGGAGGTTGAAAAGCAGAAATATCATTTATTCACCAGGCCTGAAAATTTTGAGTGCTTGTGACAAATTAGCTTCTGTTGCCTCCAGCTAAATTCAGATCAGTAACGCCAGCAAATGCAGCAGAAATCCCTGCATTTCTCTCCCTTTGGCCTCTTCAAGCTTCTGGTGCCCTCAAGCTTCAGCCTTGAATTTCTCAAAGCTCCTAGAGGAGATACCTTCCTTCACCCTCTGACATCTTTGCAGCTCAAGACAATCAGAACCTGGGAAAGAGAGAGGTCATGCAGCCATGACAGCATCCCAAGAAGGGGAGCATGGTCTGTCAGGGATGGTGCCTGCAGGAAAGGTATCAATTACTGTCATATCCTTGATGAAGTTCAATAGCAGGATGTCTTATAGGTCTGTCTAACACTGACAACTCAATGGCTCTCAAAGAACAAGGAAAAAGAAGAGAAAGTGAGAGTTTCACAGCATCATATTAGACAAATACATCTTGAAGCTTTAAACCACTACAATACTAAAGTATGTGCCAACTTGAGTTCTCTTTCTGTGGAGAGTCAAAGGAGAGCCTGGATAGGCATAGTTCAGTCATCCAAGAGCTACTGCATGAATGATGGCAGAAATGACATCTTTCTAACTCAAGAAAAAACTATTTTATTATGTTCTTCCTCAGAATACTGAGGTTTGTTTTTTTTAAGAGCATAGTTTAAATACATCTACAGCCTTGGATCCTTTCTGTGTCTGAGCAGGTCAAGTGTCCGCAGTGCTTGGTCAGTGGCACAAATTGCTGAGTGCTGCTAAAGTTGTGTCCAGATGAAGGAAAAACCCAATTCTGTTGATCTTTACCACAACTTTGCTGTAGGCTACAACAGGTTTCCATGCAGTGGGGTGCCTGCCTTGAAGTAAAGGCATGAAGAAGATTACAAGGACATTTTCTGCTTCTCTCTTCTTAAAGCATGCAATGTCTTTTGTGTCCATATGGAGCCTGTTCAGCCATGACACTGAACAAAGGATGCCATTTCTCCAGAGAAAGTGGCAACTGTATCTGCCCCAGAGAAGTCCAGGAGGGAAAAAATCTAACACATAAAGCAAAAATATTTTCACTTTGAGAAACCCACAGACACCCAACAAGGAGGGAGCCCAGACCTCAGGTGGTCTCTGTGAATGACAGCAGAGAGCAAGGTGAGACAAGGTGAGAGAAGGGACCTGCTCGGAAGACAAATACAGAATATTTTCCTACTAAAACGAAAAATCTCCGAGATAAACTGTAACACTGATTAATAGCCACACACACTGTAAGGTTGAGGTGGGAGGTAGGTGTGCAAAAAGCAAAGTAATGCAACATCCTCTAGACTTGTTTTCAATGAATTCTGCATTAGCGTCACACTAACCGCTTAAGACAGTTCTGTGGCCGTATCAGTGTTGAACTAGAGGCTTAAGTTAACTGGCTGACAATCAAGCTGTAACATTAAAGCCATGTGCATAAATGCTTCCTCTTGGCAGTGACCTTAAACCAAGTGCCAAGAGCAAAGCCTTAGCTCTGCAAAACTTTACAGAAAGCCAGACCCAGAGGTGAACTAAGGGAAGCAGAGACATTCCTCCAAGAAGGCATTTTGTCTTGCACACAAAGACACTGCTGTTCTGGGGCTTTCACACTGAGAGTTCCAGTAAGGAAGAGCAATGAGGAGTATTAAGCGGTCACTACTGGCAAGAATCGTTGATGTTGCCACGTAGGCTTTTTATTAATAAAAAGAAAGAAAGAAAAGAAAAAACCTCCTACGCATCCAGAGTGAATGGAGAATGAAATCATTGTAGGAGAGCGTCATGGGATGCAGCCTCTTTCCATGAGCAGCTCTGAAAGACTCAGGCTGAGTGGCTCACTCCCCATCTACACTAAGCCTTTCCCTCAATGAACACAGCCAGGCTATGTGAGCAACCCAATCTTCCCATAATACTCCATCAGGAAAGCACAGCCTGCATCAGAGCCACATAACAGCATTTGTTATCCACACCTACTCGGTACAACTGTGTTGCATGAAGCAACCTGGATAAGCGAACATTGTTTCTTTGCCTTTGCTCCGACTCAAAGCTGCCAGCAAGCCGTTCCCTTTCCAGGGATGCAGGGAGGGCTTATGGGAGGCAGCAGAAGGCAGGGAGTGAAGAAGGGAGTCTAGACAGAAGAGCAGGAGCAGGAAAAACAAGATGAAAAGCATTTGCAGTCATTCCTGCAAAGGCAACGACCCGTTTCTGGAAATTAGATGCATCTCTCTGTATGTCTCCGGAAAGGAGTTACCATATGTTCGAAAAGTAGGATATAATATTTGAGCTGTAAAAGCCAAATCAGCTTGAGAAACAGACGGCATTACAATGCTTTAGCAGAACAAGCCCCACATAACAATATGCCAACAAACTCATTTTCTAGAATGGCACTAGGAAAATATTTGCAAAGTCTGAAACTCATTCCCTAAATACAGCATTTGATTCTTCCAGAAAAACGGGAAAAAAAAGTGACGTATATGCCAGCATTGGGGAATTCTGAGTAGCTATTCATATTCTTTGATTTTTCGCTTGTTCTTCTCTGTGCTTTAAGCATGAGTAGTGTTTCTGGGGCTTTATTTTAAACCTGACCTCAAACTCCTTCAGCAGTCAAGCTTTTCATGTTCTTCCTTGATTGCTGGAGGGACAAGCTCCCATTGCCCAGCCAGGTCACCTCTGAATACTAATCACAGTCTTACAGTTTTTGCTGTGCCCTCGAAGGCTCCTGGGTATATGTCAGTATTAACAGCCTGATTTCCAGAGGCACTGAATATATAAAATCTAATGCTGAGAACCTGTGATGGTCAGGCCACAAACACACACTAAACACAGCCATTGTCAGAACATTAGAATTTTAATGCTGTTTTCATTATTTTTTCCTCACAAATATCTATTTCCTCTATTTTCTCTATCAGATAGAAAATGTTGGCTAAAGATCACAATGTGTCTGTTTGAAGCTCTGCCCAAAGCATGTGCCAACTGACAGCCCATCCTCTGGCATGGCTGGACGATGCACACCCGGGTGCACCACTCTCTCGCCATAGAAGAAAGTTACCTTCCCCATGCCTCCCAGTATATTCATTTACAGAGGGCTACAGGTTCATTTTCCAACCTGCTCCAGCAATATCCCAGAGACAAGATTTGCCAAGAAACAAAATCAGAAACAAAACTTGCTCTGGTCTTGCCATTGCAAGTAAAGGTCCTGTTCCTACTACATTATTTTCTAAGAGTGCACAACCAAGCTTAACCTGAGATGGACCCCTTTTTTTGCTTTAATATATAATTACGCATTTGTGGATATATAGAAGAGATGCCAAACCACCAACATACAGTTCATAAAGGAATCACACAGGCAACAATGCTTTGTGATTTAGAAAGTCAGGCTCCCAAAACTGGAAATAATTATGAGCTAAATCTGTTGGGGTAAAAACATTTAAACAGAAAAACGTGTCTAACAGTTGGGAGCTGTTGAAGCACACTTTACAAGAGGCACAAGAAGCCACAGAACTGGAGCAAGAAGGTCACACTGGTTAAAACCCCAACCCAGCTTATAGGGAAAATGACTACAGCTTTTTTTGATTTCATGTTGTTGACAAAGGGAAAAGAAGATCTGAGAAACTGGATGAGCTCTGGTTAATTATTCTAACTGCAAATATTTCTGGTTTATTTTTAGTCTACCATTGGAAGTGTTTGCTGATGGTTGGAGGATATTCTCCATCCCTGGAAAATGTTGCATCAAGATTGAATGTTTTTCTTGAAAAAAAAACATGTTCAAGTTTAAAGAGAAATTGATTCAATCTAGTTCCATAATGTCCTGAGCTATTCCTTGGAAATCTAATTTAGAAAGACAGTGTTGAACAGGCAGGTAAAGGATCTGGAAGAATGGGAGATCCAACAGCAATTTAAAAGAGTTCAGAGCAAAATGGTGCAATGAGCTAAATCTTTTCAATTGCTCAGCTGACCAAGAACCTGTGCAAGTTCAGAAAGCCTCACTGGTAAAAGGAAAGCGTTAACGTGCTGATTCTGCTGCAAAATCAATTCAGTACACAGCATTGTGGGCCTCCCTTTTGTGCAGGAAATGGAAATTAAATTCTAAAATAAGATTTTAAAGCACTGACAGAATAAATGAGTTGGCTGGAGCAAGAACTATGGCAGGCCAGTTTGTTACGAGTTCTAATAAAGCAGAACCGTATCTTATTAGCAAAACTCAAATTGTCAGCTAAAGAAAAGTGAATGAGGGCAACTTTAGTGTTAACTATTCCACATACAGTCACATAAAGCAAAAATGCTCTGATTGTTCAGCCTGTCTTTTCCACATAGAGCAACCCTTTGCTTCTGTAAGCACCACATTAAAGGCTGGTCAATGACAGCAGCTAGAATATCGAAAAACTCACATTCAGAACCAAAAACCACATGAAGTTGAATAGTTTTGATCTCCAACATAAAATTAATAACTCATAGAAAACAATTTTGGCAATAAAAGAAAAAAAAATACATGAAAAAGCTTCCTAGGCTCTGTAACAAACATCTTTTTTGCCTTCGCCACTAGGTCTTGTTTTCTTAATGTGTTTAGGAGGGCCTGTATAATGTTTGTGTCGCCCTAACTTTTCTCCCCAGGAAACAAATATGAATATTACAGATGGTAAAAACCATATTTTCTCAAGCAGGAAATAAATGTTTATATGGGGTATATAGCAAAATATATATTTCCAGAGACAATAGCTGCAAGATTTAGACTTATTAGTGCAGGGCTGGAATTTTTAATGGAAAACATATTTTGGGGGGAATAAGAATTTTAATTACAAAGAAACAGCATACAAATAGCTCCTTTAGATTTAAAGCAGAACAGTTCTGCAACTGAATTAAAAGGACATGGTCTCTTTCAGTGAAAAATAGAATACTGGAATAAAAAGAGAAAAGCTCGGCTCGAGTGTATGGTGAGTTAGACATTTTCCATGGATTGCTTTTGATCACAAAATGGCATTTGTCAAAGTGAAGACATTTTGCAGGAACATGATGTTTCTACAGAAATCAGACATAGTTCCAAGGGTGCCTTAGCTTACCAGGCTACCCTGGTCCTGACCACTGGTTCATAAATTTCCAACCTGAGTCCAGTCAATCCTTCTGCCCACATGCTTCATATTTGTGCTGTTCTTATAATCCTTAATCATACTGCAGGAATAAGAATTAGCACACTAATCTGAAAGTGGTGGTTTATGAAAGGCTGCAGTTAGATCTTTACATTGCAAACAAAAAGGGAGCCAAAGCACCAGTCCAGTTCTGAAAACACCAAAAATTGGCACCTCTGGAATGAAGTTCCATAGATTCTGATTTGGTAGAAAAGGAAATATAGGGGTTATTTTGGCAAAAGAGGCCTCCCTTGTGTGAGCACGTCTACTTAGCTGCAGGCATCTCACAACTAAAAACAATTAACTAGAAAATACAAGACCAGAAATGGTCAAAATAGCACTTTCCCAAAATTCAAAGTGGAAAAAAACACTGGTTTCATTCCTGTTACAGTACTGTTCCCAGCAGCACTGTTGGTGGCTTTTTTGTATACCCATAGTAAAGGGCTTTTGAGAAAGATTAACAGGAAAAGCAGAGATGAAATTTTTAATCAGGCTTTGCTGCTGGCTTTGGCTTCATGGGCTTTTTCCCGTTTTGCAGGATGCAAGTAGACCTCACCATGCTTTATGCCCATTTTTGCCCTGTGTCAGCTCTCCAGACTCACGTGGTTCTCACTGATCTGCAGTTCTGCCAGGCAATCTCAATGCTCAAGCACCAGTTTTAGTGTCGTTGCCAATAAAATCAACAGCCACTTTATTTTTTACATTATTTTGGTAAGTGTTCTGATCACCCAGCTAAAGACAACAAGAGATGCAATAAAAAGCAATAACAAGTCAGCACTGAGTGTCTAAATACTAATTCTTCCTCCTTAACTTTTTATTCTTACTGCTTTGGAGAGGTGTCTCTGTACTTTCTCAGTTGATTTGCTAAAAAACATTCTTCAGCCCCACTTAATCAAATGCATTTGGATGGAGGTCTCTCACATTGATTCTGAAATGGAAAGCTCTAATCGGCTTAGCCTCAAATTCATTTTACACTTCTCTCACTTTTGGAAGTGCACAGTCAAAGCTCCAGAAGTCGTGCAAAGTTGAAAGACTATTTAAGCAACACAGGTACATTGAAGCTGCTTGTACTCCATCTGCTCCTGGAGAGGAAAAATACTTTGGTGAGGTCTAAACTGATCTAGCAAGAGATACAAGGAAGCACAGTATGAGCCCTGTGTTTCTGCTGAGTGAATGTCACTGCAGTTTCTGCTCCTATGTTACTCAGGGATTTTGGAAAGCTACCTCTACTAAGTCATTGGGAGTTTTTCTGCTGACTTAAAAGGACTTTGGGTCAGGACCTCCCAGCTTGGCAAGAAAAGGTGTAGGACAAATAGCGTGAAAAGGAATAGCTATTTATCAAAGGAACAATCCAGAATAATGCACTGCTCCCACTTGAACAGTCCTGCTTTTAGAGTCTGAATCATGGTAGCTTAACAAAGGAGGAACTTGGGAAGACAGCGGGGTTGGGGGTTTTTTGTCACATCAGTTTTAAGCATAATGCACAACAGGCACCCAGGATCCACAGATGAACAGTTCACACAGGGAACCCAAAATCCCCTCCACACACAGGAGCTGCACTGTTGTCCCAGCTTTCTGCCTGTCACACTTGCCTGCTAAAGCCCCATGGTGAGGCCCTTGGGTTCCTAGAAATAAACTGCTTCTGTACCTGAGTGAGTCCAGTCAGGCTGACCTGGGAAACCTACTGTCTTTGACATGTTGTGGTTCTGCACACTTCCACTTTTAAAATTATATGCCTAAATATTAATACGTTGTTGTAATTTTATATTTCTTTGTGTTTGGTCTTTTCTTTAAGACACAGCCTGTTTGATATTTATGCTTTTTAAAGAAGCTTAGAAGACTTGCCCTTTCGTGATACTGGTTGCTGTCTTGTCACCTCTGCCCAGACCTAGAATTTTCATTCAAACAAGGTGCATTCAAAGCTGGGACAAAACCACCACGTACACACAGGTCTACATGGGCAGCACATAAGCAGCAGATGTGTCTACACAGGCTGACAATTGATTTACTCATAATTTGCAACCTCTTCCAAAGGAACTAGACTTCCTAGCAATAAATGAGAAAATAACCTTGTTGGCAAATAAGCCAAGGTTCTTTTAAATTAATCAGTTCTTTTTCATCCAAACAGTACAGATAGTGAAAGAGATGATGACATTTCACATGACCTATAAAAAGTAGGGATTCTATTTTAGGCTCTCCTTCGTAAGGGTGCCAGGATGATTATGTTTTGTTTACTGGATGGAATAATCTCTTATTTGTTAAGGCTTGAATGCAATTTTATACAGCACAAAATTTTATCTTCTATTGTCTTAATTATCTGGAGGGTTGAAACATGAGACGATGGCACAGAACAAAATGAATATTAATGTGTTCTATCCAGAATTTAAAGAGAAAAGACTTGGAGCTTTCTTTTGCTCATGTGCTCAACGGGCTGCATCAGACTAGTGAATTACAACCCATTTAGCTGTTATTGTTTCTCCAAGTAGCATGAAGGCAACAGACATCAACCTTTTGCAGACTCCCTGCATTTCCAGCGTTCAAAAAATACACAATCTTTTCTTCTAACTTCCCTTTACATCATTTGCTGACAAGTTTTTGAATGCCTCCTGCTTAGAACGGTGTGCAAGGCTACACCACTGGTTTTAAAGCTTTTTATAAGACGCCTTTATCACCTACAGCATGTTCTCATGTCAGTGTGAAGGCGCAGGCAGCGGGTGCCTGCATTTCCTCTCATTTAACTCATCTGCATCCTAATAGCTAGTGAATTCAGCTATGAATTCTGTGTCTAGAAGAAAAAGGTGCATGTATCCCAGGAGGAGGTGGTGAACAGCACACAGTGACAGTGGTTTTCTACCATTCTAGGGAAAAATCAAAGGGAGCTTAGTGTGCTGATTTTTAATTAAAACTAACATAATGCATGGCCTGACCAGTTCAGAGTGATTTCAAAAGTACCAATGGGGATTGAAAAAGACAGTGCTTACATGTAATGCTACACAGTTTAATTCTTCTGAAGTTTCATTCTGGTGTGTCAATGCTGACACTTCTGGGTCCAAAAAAGGGAAGGTTTATTCTCCCTTTTACTGAAGAAAAGGAGCTAGGTTGGGTTTTGTTTTAGGGGCTTTTCCAGCTCCATACACAGTGTTAGAAGTTTAAAATACACAACAAAGATTAAAAGAGAGAAATATCAACTAATAGAAGATTGGTGTCTGATTTTGAACTGCTATGACTGTCAAGCTACAATGACAAAGAAAAACCCACAAACATCTGTGTTTCAGGTAGAGAAATTCAAGTTGTCTGAAAACATGGGGGAAAAGAGTTTTGATGGCTTATCAAGATAATTCCTTTTAATTTAGTTCTAGTACAAAAGGAAAAGTAGCTGTAGTAAGGCAAATGTGCCTCTACGGCATCCTGCACTCATTGAGAAAGAGAAGCAAGTGTCTCTGGTTTGACTTGGCTCTTGTGGACTCCTAATTGCAGACAGCAATGACAATATAGAAGATCCCTTTGCCCTTACGCTGTTCCATGTCACATCTACTTTAAGGCTGTGCTTGTGTATATCTAAACACCAACTGCACTGTAGGTTTTCCTCTTTGGGGTTCTTTTTGTTTTCTTTTACTACTTTGCAAAATCCTCCAAATGCATAATTGTGCTTTAGCAGCTCCAAATTCAGCCAAGAGGACTAACTTCATACCCACCTAAGCAGTGTTCAGAATATGAAACCATTCATCATCAAGGTGGTTTTGTGGCAAGCCTAGATTCACTGAAGGACAAGACAAAATGAAGATGGCACTGTACACACACTGTGTCACCATTAGGATAATCCACCTGGTGCAGGAACACTCGGTGTCTGAAAGCTAGCACATCCCCTAAAGCCAAGGGACCACAGCCTCATCTGACTAGTCTTGGATATATTCACCATGTAGAATTAGAGAGATTTGAAAAGGTAAAAAGTTGGTTTTAAAGGTATTAAAAGTTTGAGGAAACTACTCCAGTAAACCACAGAGGAGTGTGAATTAGGTGCTAATCACTCCCAGTCCACTCACTCCAGTTTAAGGATGTGGGGGATGGAGGTTGCTTGGGAGTACAATGGTCTGTCCCAGAGCCAGCCACCCCCATGACACCAGCACTGCAGTCCCAGGGAGCAGAGCCCTGAGCCTTTCCTTCCATGGAACTCTAGGTCACCATCACCTGTGCAAGAGATCATATACAAAAGTCATACTATTTATATTTCCAAAGTGTTGAAACACATAACAGCATGTGCGGAAAAATTAGTATCTTCTGCTTATTGGATGATGCAGGATATCTATACCTGGGCACCTACAAATAACAATGACACTTGCTATAATCAAATAATAAAGCCACTCAAAAAATTTCATCTAAAATTTATATATATATATACATATATAAAAGAAAACAAAGAAAAAGACAAAGAAGAATGGAATTAACAGCCAAACAAAATACAATAGAGAATGCAGTTAAGCTGACTGGAGTAAACTGAGAGCAAAACATATCTGATAAATGATCAAATCATACTGTCTAGCAGTTCAGTGTCTACTGAACAGAAGGGCTGAAGAACACAAACACTCCAGAGTAATAGCTATAAATCAGAGTTTAATGAAATGATAAGTTATTTATGCAAAGCATTCATGGCTATGACAATTCATTTGCACAAAGTAAAAATAGAGTAGAAATTTGTCAAAATGCAAATATATCAGTGACCTATTGAGACAGAGCCAAAATGCAAAGGGCAGAATCAAGTTCCCGACACAAGGGCTACAATTACTGCAACGTTCTTATAACAATGTTTCTCTCTCTACACTGTGATTCTCCATCAAAAGGTGGATCTAAGGAACTCATTAACATGAAGAAAAACGAATCAGACGTTATTGAAAAGGAAGCAAGAAATATACATCTTATAATTTGAATAAGATTTCCTGCTGGAGAATGCCTTTATCTTTCCAGGCAAAGTAGCAAAGCGATTTTGCAGGAGAATTTAATTGAGAAATACAACACACAAAAGGGCTGCTTATGTGCATACCTCAGTGGAAGACAGAGAGTAGAAGTCCTCTGAACAAAAATGAGTATTGCACATCAAACGATGTTGCCAAGCGTCATAGCTTATCTATCAAATATCACATTTAAATCTGTTTCCAAGGAAAGTCACATTGCTTCCCCAATAAAGAAGCAGTTACTTTCAAGTTACCACAGTTATAATACACCAAACATAAATATACCCATGCCAAAGCAACAGAAAGGACTTGCATTTCGTTTTGAAAGTCACTGATCTGGTTAAGGCATGGGTATTTTGACCACCAAGTTTAATTTTGAAAGGCTTTGAGCAGCTTTACTGTCCAGCAGCCATAAATAATTCTGTGCTTGAATACTTTTTATAGAAGTACAGGAAGTAGAGCACCACCGCAACACCCAAAGCACAGGCCATTACTCTCACCAGCTTCATTACATGGGCAAACCAATGCAAGCTAAAAAACTATCCACTTCTCTCAACTCATTTGACTTTATTTTTTGCTTTACATGTATAAACATACCTTTTTTTTCCCCAAAAAACAGTTCAGTTTCCAAAAGGAACATAACAAATTGTTTCAATCTTCTTATGAACAAAACAAATGGATTAGGTATTCTCCCTGTGCCCAACAACATACACGCAATAGAAGCTTTTGAACACTTCTGCATCCCTTCAACAACCCTTCAACAAGAATTCACGTTTTCCTTCAGCCTGATTGCTTTAAGAAATACCTGTTTAATACTACAAGCACTAACAGCTCGCACAATGGAAAGAATTCCTAATATCAGGAGAAGGTTGACTCGACTTGAATGATAACAAAGAACTAACCTAGGACTGTTAAACGCTCAGGTTTCAGTTCAGTTCTTCTATCAGCTATTCCAGGAACTTACTAATCTTAAAGGAGTTATGTCTGCATAACCTAGAGGAGAATCAGAGCAACAGTGTAAGCTGCCTGCAGTAAAGACAGCAGCCTGCTGTGATTGTCAGCACAAGGAAATTGTACATCTCTGGATGGTGTCTTCTACAACCTTTTTCCTTGTAATTCCTTACAACGGATTTTTTCCTCTTTTGCATTTTGCAGCTTAAAACTCTGTGAAGCTTGCCAACTCCACCTTGGTTTTCCCCTCTTGGTAAATCATTAGAAATGACTGAAATAGTTCTGTACAAATGGACTCGCTGCCATCCCTTCAGCTCCCATTAAATGCTATTCTGAGTATTATGTGCCCTGAAAATGAAAATCGTACCCAACGCCTTCCTCTTCCAAGTCCTTCACCTAACCTAAGCAGCAGGCTTTGGAAATTCCTGTTTTCAGAATGAATTCTCAATTAAATATCACAGGAAACACTTTTGCAGTTATACTTCGAATATGGTATGTGTCACAATGTTGTGGGGGAACTGAAAAGAGAAAAGATGAAAACAGCATGGCTTGTCATCACTTCCAGAATCTCATTGAGAAAATAGTTCAGAAATACAAAACCAAATAGATGTTGTTTTAGGAAGACAAGGTTCTTTTTATTCAGTATCTACAGTTTAGCCAGAGCAGAGTGGCAAGAAAAGCTAATGGATAGACTCCTTAACTACACTGAGGTCCTTCAGTGGTTCAGGTTTGCCCTTTAGCCTGCTGCTTTTTAGAAAGCTCCAGACCACCAAGTGAGTGATTGCTATTCTTATGGACCCTTCCAGGACCCTGATTCAAATGTCATGTTCCTCTTGTTAATGCATGATAAAATGGTCCACAACTCAGGAAAAATACCTTTTGCTGTGTATGTACCAGGTGACCACAGAAGTAAATGACAGAAGGTGTGAGACATTCAAGTACATGATGCTGTAGAAAGACAATCTTCAAATTGAAAGAATACTTTTTTTAACTACTTTTTTCTGCCTTTTTTTTTTTTTTTTTGTCTAAAAGACACTGGATATGTTTTAAATACCCCAAATAAAGTTACCTTGCTTTTCACCTTACTGTGCCTTTCTTTTCTTCACCAAGCTCTCCCATCTGCTCAGATGAGATGTTCAATGAACTTCCAGCCATCTTCAAACATTATCCATGCAGAACCAATTGCCTTGAGCCTCACATTATTCCAGCAGCAATAACCACAATACAAATATACAGATACATGCGTGCTACATCCACACAGTTAAATCCTTTTCTTCTATGTGAAGATGCAAACTTATTTTCGGGACTGATTTGTATTTGTTCTAACTTCTCCAAAACAGAATCAGACATTTCAGGAATAACAAGGATATTGAGAAACCCACACAACCACTGCCATGTATCCTCGTGTGACTGAGCAGAAACAGTTTAATCATCCCTCTACAGACCAGTACCAGACCCAATAGTCTGTTTGCTTTGCTGTACAGAACCCAAAATAACCACAAAGAAGAGCAAATGTCAAGAGTTACTGTTATTACCATATGTAAAGTGCAGAACAATATTATTTCCCACCAGTTCTGCTATGAAGAGAGCACGATTCTAGGATTATAGCTTTTGTGTTGAATAGCATTGCTGAAATTAAGGGCAATTCAAAGTAATAAAGGTTTAATAAAATGATGAAGAGAAAGCAAAAAAAGTCTGCTGTGGCAACACAAAACAGCGGACCATGGCTGATGATGACAAACTGGCTGATGCACAAAAGGAGAATGTGTTCCAGTCTTAACACTGGAGAAGGTGGTTAAAATGGCTGAAAACCCTGTATCCTCTTCACTGTAACTTATTAAAGGTTTGAGAACATCTTGACTTCCTTATTAGATGCAGAAAAATGCTGCTAACGAAAAGACGCAGAAAATTACTAACACGAGTTTGAAGCCTTTTCCACATTGTAGGATTCAAGTCACATCTGTTCCTTGATCAAAAAAACCCAACCCCATAACAACACTATGTGAAGATCCTATTCATATATATATACACACACACACACTTATATCTTAATATATACTGTGGTTATAACCTGTCATGTAGTCATATCTGTAACGTACATTGTGGATATGGTCTAGCGTGAGGTGTCCCTACCCATGGCAGGGGGGTTGGAACTAGATGATCTTAAGGTCTTTTCCAACCCAAACCATTCTATGATATTAATACAACGTATTTTATACAAAGAGCAGGGAAGGACTCTTTACACATGAAAAATTTGATTCAGAAGGACACATGGAATGTACAAAGACAGAAGAGGAGGAGAAAACAGCCCACTTGAGGCCACCCAATTGCCTAACCCAAGCTCTCTTTCCACTCTTGGCCTTGGAAGAGACATTGAAGAGAGCAGCAGGACTACCAGTGGTCATAGAGAGCACTCGGTTAGGAACTGCTGGGGCACAGATCAGTTCTAAACCACTTTGTGAACACATTCTTCCATTTCGATTCCCTCTTCTCAGCGCGGTTTTATCACACAGCACTATAATGATTCATTATGCTATAAATTATTTCAAGACCAAAGACCAGGACTGTGCATTGAAATGCACAGGGCAACCATGAAAATCTCAAAATCTGTCAACAAATGAAGCTCATTTGGAAGAAATCGAATACAAAGGGCAGCTATGAAACCACACAGTGCAGAGCAGCGGGGAATTGGTGCTATGGCACGAACTTGAAAGTAACTGTCAGTTTAGCATTTTGCATGATTGAAAGCCATACAAACCCTGGGGTCTTGAGGCCAAACAAAGCTGTCTGCCTGAGACGGGAATCCCGACCACATTGTTACCAGGTTCAGCCTGCAGCTAACTGGGAAAACATTCAGAGAGGCACCAGCACACTAAGTCTGGTAACGCAAGGGAATGAATTAAGGTACAGATTAAGACTTCTCTTTTTCACACAGCCCCAGGTTTTGCTTGGCTAGAAAGCTAACTAAATAAAAGAAACCAAAGTAAAAACCTAGACATTTCACCTAAGAGACGCATGCTAAAATACCCCTCAAACAGGACATTTAAATTGTCATTTTCCCCCTTCTACATGACTGGGAAGGAATCACTTTCCATCTGCCTCTATAATTAAGAGGGGATAATGGCACCACCCAGAATATACTGCCAGAGACATTCACTGCTGTTTTAAAGGCAGTATTTCTGCCCATTTATCTTTCTGAGCACATAGATGTGAAGTTCTAGATGGTTCTGCTGGCCACCCAAAAACTTGTAAGAGTTATCAAGAAGTCATATGTAATACACTGGCATTGCTGTATTGCTGTTAACATAAGTGATTGTAAAACTCTACATTACCTGAGCATAAACCAGCAGAAATGCATATCATTTTTAAAGAAAAGCCATCCATCCCCTCTCCCTTGCTAGAACAAATTCAGCCACTTCTCAAAGTAACAACAGGCCAAGACAGATCCAAACTCTTTGAAGATATTGATTCATAGCCTACCGCCTCAAGGACTTTTTTACTTGGAACAACCTTCAATAAAACTTGCACCAATTCTTTTCTGTAATGCAAACTGTCAGCCTCTAGATTGCAAATGTTCAGTTTCCCACATTTCATTCGCTTTATTGTAGGCAAGGGGCTTTGTCCTACCAAAGCACGGCTGGGAATGCTTTGGCTGTCATTCTAATTCACCACCAGTTGCAAGAAGAGAACCACTGTTTTTCCAAGACAAAAGGTAAAAAATACTTTATAGTTTCTGGGTAAGAAGGTTAAAGTTGGACTATAAAAGTTTTACTGCAATGGTATTCACTTACGCTAGCAAAAGTACCATGGGTTTGAATCTAGACTGCCTTTACACATGCAGTGGTATTCTATTCAATATTCATTTCTTGGCACTTCTAAGTACATTTGATCCCTCTGATAGCTTCTTGGCAATACTTTTTTATTAGTGTCATTATCTAAAAATCGTTTAATTTTCATTTTAATACACATAAACTCATTGTGAAGCCCACTTAAATACTGCTAAAGCCACTTGGAATAAGTACCTCAAATGTACTAATCCCTACAAATTCTACCTTCTGAATGTACCTTTCTGAATTGCAGATTGAGTGAAATAAAGATGACTAGGAGCACATAGGTATTCTTGAGCAGTAATGGAAAGTTAGTTTTTCCCTTCCCTCAAAAAGATTTCACCTTCAAAAAGCCAACAGGGATCTTCAATCTCCATTTAATAATTACTTTTGTTTAGATGTTCATTTCACAGAAGAATCACAGGCTGTGAATGAATAATTTTCCAAGCTGAATTTATGGCAGTGTTTTGTTCAACAGTGACTTCTCCGGATCTCAGATCCAGAATGTTCATCACATACCTATCATGTGATGAAAATTTGTAAGAGCAGCAAATCACAGTATACCCCAGAAAATGCAAAGGCTTTAATGTGACAGATGAGTTATCCAGAAGATCTACTTCTGAAAGATTTACTCTTCTGCAACCTGGAAAAAGGAGAAGAAACCAAATTCCTGGGAAAACAAGATTACTCACATCCAGGTCACTGGACTATGATATGACTCACTTTAAATTGTTTCCTCTTAGCTCCATGCTTGGACTTTGCTATGAAACACATCGCTTTTTGGTATTTGGTACTGATTGTCAATTCAAATTAGAATTCAACCATAACAACAAAGTCTAGGACACCCTGTCTAGGAAGACTTAAAAAAACCTATTACTTGATATACTTGACAAATAAATAATATCCTGCTGCTTTGGAGAAGCCCAAGATGGGGAGAGCAGAGCTGTCATCTGCTAGAACAGAGATGAATTAACACACCTCTGTCAGACAGCCCGATATAGGACATTGTATTATGTATGGTTTCAGGATGTCTTAATGGCTTCTTGCTTTCCTAGAAGCTTACAGCTCAGCCTAAATTCCACACATATAATTCTTCATCCTACATAACGAGGTTGTTGCTTCATTGACAAACGCAGAATAAAAAATTCAGGCTTTGGTTATGAAATATGCTAACTAAGAATCAAAAATGATTAAACCCAAGCAACATGAGAGAAGTGATTTACTTTGCATTCATGAAATGTTAAGTCATTTGCATAGCAAGTGCAGAAACATCTCTAACAACTATGCTAATATCTTGCCTTAGAGATCTCCAAACCTGTCCTTGGTCTCCCTGCCCAGATGGTCTCATGTGAAAAGAACTGGGGCTGGAGTCAAAGTACTAGTATAATGGGAAAGGTGAAGTGTGTGAAGGAGAAAGTAAGACCTGACATCACACAGCATCAGTAGATTAACTAAGAACATTGGTGTTGCATAGTGATCTATGGGTAATAAACTCAAGACTTAAAGATCTCTTTATCATTTTAGTAATTTGCATTGTTGTGAAGAACCAGAGCTTAATGTCAGAGGATACTTGCATCTGACTATGCTGCTGGTATGTTTTAAAGTTATATAGAAAAACCCCAACACTAATATTCTTCAGTGTGACATGAAATCTTCTTTTTAGCAAAAGCAGCAGCATCATTCTGGGACACCCTCTGCAACAGAGCAACCCTATTTATACACTGCCTTAAAAGCACTGGGAAGTTAATTTAGCAGCTCTACCTGTGATTCCAGCTGTGCCCAGACTTACAGCGCAGCAGTGTCCGGGGATGCTCCTGTGCCACGTCTGTCTATACTATTAAGCTGTTATAACGGTCCCTGTCACAATTTTGGCCTGTGCCAATGATTATTTCCCATGCAAACCTAGGCACAGTTTGAGAGCTGGCACCATTTCCAGTCCTATGGGAATGTTTTATAGGTTAAGAGACTTTCAATGATATAGATGTGGGTCATTCTGTACCAGCTGGCCTCAGTGCCTAGAAACCTCACAGGCACATTTACCAGCACAGAGTTAACCTCGAATACATTACTAATTGCAAAGTAAGCACTATTGTGCTTCCCCCACACCCCTTTTCTCCCCACAAAAGTTCTCAAGACACTCCACAACACTGAAAACTAGCGTTTTAGAACAAATTCTGTGTTCAATGACGGTCATTTCCAGTATTTCTCTCTCAGAATGTCCTAGAAATTCAATCTAAATAAGGAAAAGCTTGTATCATTCAAAGTGCTCCAATAAATAACTGCTGCAAAACTTCAATGCCTCCGATTCAGAAAACTTAGAGAAGCAAAGGCATTTATATTCTAAAGCTACATTTGTAAATTGTTCAAGCATCATACCATGACAACAATCTTAAAGGATAAAATAATCTTTAATAACAGGGAGTGTAAGTCTAAATTCATGCTTCTTGCTTCTAACAAGCATCAAAGCTGACTGGCCATATGACTCAATAGCAGTCTCTAACTACTAGATTTAGAGCAGTAATGCTGTAAACCCTTACATATGTGAGCAACTTGGCACAGACAAGCTGCCTCACATAACCACTTCTTACTCGTTTCCTGTATCACAGTCCTTCATGATGCTCTTTATGGCCATATCTTACATCTTAATAGACCCTATTATTGTCAGTAGTACTCCCTGCAGAAATCTGCCCAGGAGTAATTTGCAGGATCACAGCATACTCAGCCACATTAAACTGAGCAAAACTACTCTAGATGGAAAGAATTTCCAACTCTGTCATTCTCCAGATGGACTGCACTACAGCTCAGGAGAACAATGAAGAAATACCTCTGAGCATCCACAAGCAACACAGATAATGTGTACGTGGACTGACAAACACCACAAGAATGGCAAAAGTCATTAGGTTCACTTTAGGTTGGGTAAGGAGTCATGGAGGAGTGACATGATGTGAACTAAACCGTTTGGTGGCTTTAGCAGGACCTGAATCTCTAGCAGGCATCCTGTTGTCTCAGCTGTGCAGCTCCCTAGGGCAATGTGCCTCCCTCCTCAGTACCCTCTTTCAGGACACATAGTCTCCTCCAGACCACAGCCCAAACACAAAACTGGGTTCAACCTTTCCTGAAGTGGGATCTAAATTTCCCCTCATAACCTGGAAACAAGGCTCCCGCAGGGCTTTGAGTAGCACTGTTGTTCCTGGAGAACAGAAACATCTTATTACAATAGAGACAGCTACAGAAATATCAAATGCTTTTTTTTTTTTTCTAGCCCATGTAAAGAATTGAACCACAGCAACAAAGAGAAGAATTTATTACCATGGTTATTGCTGCTATTTCTAGACAATGTGAATGGGCTTTTTAGGCTTTCATAAGAGAATTTACAGACTCTGGGGCAAGCACACTGTTAGTAATTGCAGTTGTGTTCTGCCACTTGAGTATTTTTGGCATCTGAACTGTCAGAAATCATTTGATAGAAAAATGTCTCCACATCATCTGTGCCAGCAAGGAGGATATTATGTGCCAAAGTATGCTGTGAGAAGTACTTCCACCTTTACAAGAGAATCTTCTTGCAGCTCATTCACCCCAACCCTCTTCCTAGCTCTTTGCAGGACTAAGCATCGAGGGTGTCACATGCTATCAGCTCCTTCAAAGAGGTTTTAGGTTCTATACAGCAAAATATCAGTGTTTCCTGTTCAGATCCAATGGCTGCCTTATCTGCCTTCCACCCAAAAAAGTACGGTATTTCTTACAAACCACAGCCGTTCTCAGCAGATCACTGCAGTGTCTTTTCTCTCCTGTTTAGATCTCTTCCTGTCTCTAACACTTTAGTGTTCAAAACTGTGGCTCTCAGCAAAGCAAATAGAAGCTGCAGGATGTTCAACATGTTTGAAAATTGGATTGCTAAAAAAAGAGGCTCTGGTAACACACTGGAAAATTCTGGGCTGCAAATTAGAAACTAAGTAAAATCAGGGTAATTTTATAGTTCTCCAGGATTCTTTTCACATTTCAGAGTTTGTCCTTTTTCTTATAATCCTTATTAAAACAAATTATTTACTACTTGTTTTCTTATCTTAAAATGCAATTATTCCAACTGTTTGAAGTTCCCTCAGCTTGAACATTCAAGACATCCCTCAGCATTTAGGTACCAGCTCTTTTCAACGTAGAAGCTTCTAATTACGTTGGAACTATAAGCACATTTGTGAAGATTTATGAATCAACATATCTTCACTCCAAGTAACTAGTTCTAATCACAAAGAAACTGCCCATCTTCATTTTATCTCCTGCTTGTTTAGTCCTTTTACCTCAGTCTTGCCTAATTTCTCACCTGCTGCAAAGCTTGTGAACTAATAACAATTTTCTTTTAATGAGTGTGTGCATTCAGCAGTGAATTGTAGGAGTTGTAATCAACCAGAAACTCATCCATTTCCATGTTTACTCTTGTAAGGTTGCAGAAGGGGGAAATAGGTGTTGCAGTGGGTTGCTTATGCTACTCATATTCTGTCTAATGAAAATTGTGCAAGGGAAAAAGAGCAGTTTGCCCACTTAAAATTAAAGTGCATATATTATTAAATCAATTATACATTAAATAAAGTACCACTAAACCTTTGAATAATATAGACTAAACAATAACTGATTTTGCACCTGCACACCTTAGGAATTTGGGAAAGCAAGTAATACTAATGGAAAATGATAAGATATGCAAGAATTAAACACTTCCAAGAAAGAAGATCTAGCCACTGCTGATTACACCTGCCACTGAATTGCACATTACAACTTCCATCCATTTTCTGCTGACAGTGATTGAACACAAAGTCTCTGGCAACTTTGTAAGCCAAGAAACTTCAGTAGTTCATGTAAGTATATTTTAAACCAGAAAGGTTTTATACTGTCTTTTCTGATCACTGAGGAATCACAGTTCTTCTGAAGGAAACATGTTGTCTTTTTGTCAGCAGGATGAACAACTCTACTGTTTTGCCTTATCAGAGCAAAATTTTTGCTAAAGGAACTGGATAGATGATCCAGGACATTTAGATTTTATAGACAGTTCTTCTAATATACAGTTAATTTCCTTCAGCTTTAGTAAAATGGAGATAATACAGTTTCCTCTAGATTCTGGCTAAGCTGGTGAGCATTCAGAGGCAGACCTGCTCACTACCGGTGCCCTGTGTGCTCACCACAGTCATGCTCCAGCCCTGACAGGTAGTAAAGCACAGCCAGGATGAACCATGGTGCTGCCTCCACCACTAACAGCCAACTTCCTATCCTCACTCTTGCCTAAAAAGAAGCTATATTTGCTTGAGAGTTGTGCCTCAACATCTCTTACAGATGCTTTCAACATGCAAGTAACTTCATGGACAAACTCCAAGGTAAAGAATGCTGCTGATTTTGCTTGGCCACCATTGCAGCATATGCCTGCACTCATTTGGTTGTGGGGCCAAAAGAGCGTGGCACTTTGATGAAAATTAAAAGCATCCTGAGAAACTTAAATGAAATTAAATATACAAATAAGATGGTTAAACATTTAAGGGTGTGTACAAAAACATGCAAGACACACAACCCATGTGTACATGGATACAGTTAATTTTGGGTTCTGGAAAACTAAAGAGGCAACATCAAAATGCACAGTGCTAACTCTACCAAGATCGTATTTCAAGCATCAGTGGATTGAATCAAAATACATAATTCACAGTTTCTTCCTAATCCATTTCAAAGTGAAATATTAATCAACAGAAATATTTCATCCCCCATATTATTTCTGTTTCTCAGAAAGGAATACACTGTGTACCTCTCTATTGCTTTGCAGAGTTGTAGGGCTCAAAGGCCCTCATTGCCACCTTACAGAGTTTGCTTCAGCCTACCCTGAGCACCTTCAAAACCAGACTATAAATAACCTGGAGTTAAAAACTGGAATAGAGATGAATTTGCCTATAAAAGCGGGGTATCTTCTGTACAATTCAGTCCTTAAACTGCAAGTTAGGATATTGCACTGGAATTTTTCAAACTCAGATGAGATTATGTCTTTGTTACAAAATCTGATCTTTTCCCAATTTGAATTTATTAACTCAAAGGCCAACATATGCAAAGTAGTTCAGGCTAGACTTCAGACTTCTTCCTCATTCTTAAAACCTCTCTTAATTCACTTGCAAACATCAGAGCCCAGCATCGTCCCTAGGGCTTTGTTTCTTACCTTGGAAAATACAGAGCCAAAGAGCGCTGGACATATGGAGGACAATATGTGACTTAAAAGCAGGATTATCTTGTCAGGAGCTCCCACTGAAATTCTCTTCTTTATGCACCATGGTTCCTTCCTGACCACTTCTAAATATTGTTCAAAACATTCCCAACTTTTTAAGATCTTTGCAGAAATTCTCTATAAACCAAACGACAAATAAGCCCCATTAAAACCCCCCCAACTCTCTTTCATTGTACGCTTACCGTAAGATGCACAGGAATCATTAAGTCATGTTTTATGAAGTCCTGAGAAGAAAATATTGCCAGGTTTTTTCAATGATTTTATTAGGAGTCCTACAGATTGATACACAGTCAAATTCTTTCCTGTATCAAAATAAGATATGCTATTTGCTGTTACCAGCCTCCAGAAAAATGCTGGGTGAGACAGAATTGCTACTATTCTGTGCTTGCAGATTGCTCACAGGGCTCATACTGTGCAACCCTGGGCACGCTTGAAAGATAAACTGCAATTTTTAATGTACTGCCATCAGGTTTTCACTGAATACCCTCCTCAGACTCTGGAAACAAATGACTCTTTGTTTGGGAACCTTGTGATCAACTGGGATGGCTCTTCTGTGGCTATTTCAGCGATGCTGGCTGTGTGCTTTGCTGAGTACATAGCTTTGAAGAAAAGACATCTGTAACTAAGGAGAAATAGCTGATGAAGTGCCCTCTCCCAAACTAGCTTGCTATTATTTATCTTGATCAACAGCCTCTCCAACGAGGGAGAAACACGCCAGCCATGGTTCCAGCTCACAGCTCCCACCGGGCTGGGCTCAGTGCCGTGCCTGCACCTCTGGACCATGCTCCTGGCTCCCACCTCATACTGCTCCTCACCCACAGCCACTGACAATGAAACCAAGAGCCAACCAACACAGCCCATCAGGTCAGACCACCACTGTGCACCCTGCCACCATAGCTAGGTGTGAGAAGAGAGGTCACGAATTGCCCATACTACATTGTTTACAGGCTAAGCACAATTAAGACAAAGCCCAAAATCTGATGAACACCACATACAGCTTATCTGAAAGCACAATTTCTGCATCTCAGTTTGTCTTTCTGGACAGACACCCGGAAATTCTTCTCTAATGGGCATGTAGCTGCCAGCAGTGGGGATAGCTACTGTTTCTGGCAGCACTGATGGGAGTGAAACAAACCAAAGGCAATGGTCCAAGAGACCTCAACCAGCACTACCCTGCCTCACCCATCTTGTGCTGGTGCTCTCCCCAGCCTTGGTGCAAAACACAACCAAGCACACATTAAGAAGTACAGGTCAGCAGCACTGCCTCAGGGTCGTGACAACTCTGTCACTCTACCATCAGAAATGCTGTTATAACAGAAGAGACTCCACTTAAAAGAGGATTGCTGTAATGTACAAGCCACGCTACTTAGGTAGAGCTGCGGCCCATGGGGACAGACCTCTA
>NW_009931350.1:120739-139635 GCF_000696875.1 Nestor notabilis | reverse complement strand
CGGGGCATAAACAATATCTTTGCCATTTTGAGCCATCAGGGAGGATGCGCTACACACTGTGCTCTGCTCTGCTTGGGGTCCGCTGTGTCCAGCACAGCACAAGAGTTCAAGCAATACTTACATAACGACATCTTCCTCCTCCTCCAAGTTATTTATCTTGACAGTCTTGGGGCCATTTACTAACAATCTTTCACATGTCAAATGTACCAGACTTCTATCACTCCTTCAACTGCCATCAGGGAGGATGCGCTACACACTGTGCTCTGCTCTGCTTGGGGTCCGCTGTGTCCAGCACAGCACAAGAGTTCAAGCAATACTTACATAACGACATCTTCCTCCTCCTCCAAGTTATTTATCTTGACAGTCTTGGGGCCATTTACTAACAATCTTTCACATGTCAAATGTACCAGACTTCTATCACTCCTTCAACTAGAGCTGAAAGCGGCAAAAGTGGCACTTTTTTCAGCAGGAAAAAGCAGCCCCTGCTCTCGGCTCTGTGCTGTTAAGAGCAGGAGCCAAACAGAGCAGGCTCCCTCTTAAAAATCACATTACAACAGTTAGTTTCCAGACAGCCCACTAAAGCCAGCTCAAGTTAATAGACAAACTACCTCTTCTGGTGACTAATTAATTTCTAAGCTGCACAAAGAGCAAAGAGGCCTGATTTGGTGCACATGAGACCACTAGTAAAAAGCCCAGTAAGTTCCAATATATTCCAAGCTTAAACTGTGTTGTTATGCCTTTAAGTCACAGAACTAGGTGTGAAAAGACGACTGTTGACAGAAGTAACTGGGTTTAACTTCCCACCTTGTCCACTGCAAGTGACAGTAGATGAAACTACTAAAAGCTGCATACCCAGACAGCTATCACAGCTCAGCTGCTGAGCCACAGTCATGAATTTAAGACTAGTATCAAGTCAGCCAGATGACACCCATTACATGTTTAGTTCCTGATATAGAAGAAAGCAAGCTATAGTGCTTTTTTGGAAATTGAGACTAGTGTTATACCCAAAGGAGCACGACGACAGAGGTGAGTGCTTTAGAGAAGTCCCATGTTTTACTCACACAGCATTAGATCAAAGTTTCCGGTCCATACTCCATGTAGGTATAGAAGAAAAATCAGCTCACTGGTACTGAGCTCCTCTGCTATGCAGGATTTGTATTTCCACTCAAAAACTTTCAGGCATCCATAAATCAAGAGAGATTGAAAGAGAAATATCCCTGAATTAGACCAGTCCTCTAGTGTTTGTTAATTTAACTTCCAGTTTCTCAGCCACTGCCTAATTCAGAGACTGCATCAAAACCACTATTTCATTTATCTGTGTCTTGCTTCAGATTTTCTTAATGTACTTAACTGTACACAGAGTGTGGTTTGGATAAATCCTGTAATCTAATCAATCAGCTAATTCCACTGCAAGCCAAAAGGCGGGGGTGAGAGAAAGAAAATCCTAAAACTTATCATTACATATTTCTCTCAAAAATAAATCATCACCTAATGGATTACTAAATTCATGCACAAGTAAATTACCAGCAGATAATTAAGAATTAATAGCCTTCTGCGATCAGAGGTTGCTATTCATAATGAGCTGACTGAGAGATTACGAAAGAAGGCTTTTTCTATGAAATAAACTGTAATACAAATGCTTCTATACCACACTTGGCATGAAAACTAATAAAGAATATCAGAAATTAAATCATAGTTACTCATTCTCTCCATGGTATATGAGAATTTCAAGTAAAGTGGAGCCTTGTTTCCATATTTGTTTCCACTGCAACATTACAACCTTGTTGTTGTTCGCCTCAGCCATGAACACTGAATGAATCTCTAATACTAAAGAATGGCTTCAGCTGTTTGTCGTTATAAACCTGTTACCTTGAACATCCACGTTGAGTTTGTACAGGGAAAAAAGTGTAAGGCTTACCTCTACACACCATGCAAAATCCATCCAATAGGTTTAAAGACAAACAGGTAGATACACACAAAATGCATAGCATAGCTAGTACCATTTCATACGAAAAGGTGAGGAAGTTTAGTAATGTGCCTTTAAAGCTAGCTGTGTCAGAGTACCTCTGCAGACCAGGATCATACATCCAAGACCTTCACACCAGACAGCGATGCTGGTTAAGGTCTCTGGTACCCAAGCAGCTGTTCTGCATCAGCAACTAATGGTAACACTGCCAACACCTCTATGAACTGCTTTTGCTCATCCAGGTCAAAGCATGTTCAGCAAGGTACCACATTTTTAAAATCATATCCAAACACAGCCTCACAGTCATGCTTTCGGAAGCCAACATTATCTAATACAAAACTGATCTAAACCAGTCTTGAAGATACTTTCAGACACTACAGTATTATATTGATTTACAATATACAGCAATGCTCTCAGAAAGAGGCTTACTCTTTTCTACAGAAGGCTGCAAGTCAGAGAAAACATGAGCTGGCATTTACAGAAGGCAGAGCATAGACCTCTAATGCTTTGTTTTACTCTGTTAGGGCTTCAGACTTGTGACCTATCAGACCAAGATCAGGGAACAAGAGCAGCAGTTAAGAAATATGAGCTTTAAGAAAGAGGATTTTTTTTTCCCCTCCTGATTTTACTGGAAGACCATCAATATTGGATGAACTCCTTCAGATGTTCTGTGCCCAGAGCCACTGAATACCAAATGCTACAGTAGCTATGCTTCAAAAAGAATATTCTGTCATAAGCTGAGTTTTAACAAGGCCAGCTCCCCATCAGACTGCTGCCAAGAGTCTTGCCAAAAAAACACATCCATGGAGGCTGTGCTTCATTGTTTTGTGATGAATACTCCATAAGCCAGCGTTCAAAAGTACACCATAGCATTAAATGCCACAGGACACAGCAAAGACAAATAGAGTACCAAGCACAGTTACTTGGTGTTACCAGTGGTAAGGGATGGTTTCTATCCATAATTTGACATTCCTCTCAGAAGATGCTTGCATGTGGCTGTGGAAAGCCCAGCAGAATAGTTCACAAAGAAAAAAACCCGTGTAATATTGACTTCAGCTCTCTGTTGGTATCCACTGGACCATAAATTTGTGGAGAAGTAGGAGGCTCATGAAGCTGAGACAACAATGCTGTCTCAATCTGGTAATTAGACCCAGAACCAGAATTAGAAAGGCAATTCCTATTAATAGACCAGTACAAATGTTTCTATCCTACAACATTTTGGGGGGTGAGAGCAGAAGGAATTGAAAAATTTCCCCTTTTCTGTGTAATCTGAGATTTCTAGTTTCTACCCTTGCAAAATAGGCTTATGTGTGCATCAATGCACTGCTGCTCTGGCAAATCAGCCTTAAAGGAAACTCTCTCCAAACAAAGAGCAGTAAAGAGAAAACATTACCCAGTCTCAGTAACCACAAAGCATGCTCAGTCTGCCCCAGCTCTCCTAGATATTAAGTGCATTGAGAAAGAGACGTGTACTTCCCTGGACGATTTTGCTCACCTCTACCTATTTACCTGAAATAGATTACTTTATTGATCCACTTTAGGAATGGTTCTTTAAATCACTATTTATCAACAGAAATTAAGATTTCCTTTGTCACTGCAATTTATCTCCAGTTTAGAGAAAAGCTGAGTTACTGCAGCCCATCACACCGACCGCCCAGACCAGCATATATGTTGTTGTAAAGCTCATAGATTGCCCTGGAAGTTTTCTCATCTCTTTTACTGCAAATGGCCAGAGATGTTCTTCCAAGAGAAAATTCTAAGGTTATTTTCTAAGAAACTTAGTTGGGCCAAACAACTTTCCTATTCTTCCTGTAAATTCATGTATCCTACTCTTGCCTAGTTAGATGAAGCAGTCGATTGTTTGTGTCCTCCTTCCCATCCATCTCCCACTACAGTACAAGAAAACTGTCAAGTAAGATTTATTGCCATAAAATTATAAGAGCACTTCTAATCAATTCTTACTATAAAAATGCTAAAAGTGCAATTAGACTTTCCCTTTTATTTAGCATGGTGGTCCAGTGAGCAGCAGGTAAGAGTGGACCTACGCAGAGCAAGCTTTTGTTCCAAGCAATGCCCTGGCTACCTGGGTGATGCCTAGGAAGTTACTGCATTGCTACATCCTCAATATCCTTGTCTGGAATAATAATACTCTGTCCTGAACACACCATTACTGATTATTTGTTGGGTTTGTTTTCCCTTTCATTCTATTATTTCAGTGATGAACCATGATGAACCAAATACGACGCATGCAGAATGAGTCGGAGAAACTCCTCCTCTTCCTCACCTCCTTCATGCCTCCAAATCTCTAACAAATGCCAAAGATTTCTGTGGTGGGAGGTTGTTGAAGGTTTTATGCAACTAGAAGCCTGATATACCTGCATAGAAAGTTTACAATCAACTCATGAACTGGCAGTTTAGTGGTGTTACAAGCTTACTTCAGTGGCTTCAACTGTCAAACTGCTATGCAACTGAATTACTTAGAAGAGAGTTGTGAATTAATTGTGTATGAGACATCCTGTGGTGTCTGTCTGTGCATATACTTCTAAATTGGGACAGCTTCTTAATGTGCCATAGATATAAACTCTAGTTTTCTAGCCGTATTTTTAAACATACTCTTAAGTCATCTATTAGAAAAGGATAAAAAACTAGTAACAGTGATACTAACAGAAATTAAACTATTAGTATACTAAGGACTTCCACAAAGCTTTCCTAATAACCTATCTCATGCCAGTACTGTGCCCTCCATCCTAGTGCCTTAAACACATAATCCCCTCACTGGGACTACACAGATGATACGGGTGAGGTGGAAGATCACAGCCCATGAACATGCAGCCAAATGCACAGCAGTGTAAGTGCTGTGATGAAATCACAGTATCAATGAAGACTGTCTTGAGACCTTTAAAAGAAACCTGTCATGTGAATTTAATGGCTTGAATTTTCCTGAGTCTAAAGTAAACGATCAGTTGTATTTCCAAGCCATACCAGTATGTTTCCCATGAGGTCACATATAAGATAACCAGTGAAGGTAAAATGGTTTCATGTCCTGCAGTCCCTCATAAGCTGTTTCTGTGAATCCACCTCCAGAACAAGAAGTCAATATGCGGTTGGTTTTCTGCCCGCTGCACCCCTCATCACTCATTTGATATTTACTTTATTTTTAATTAAAAAGACATATGGTCCCTTTAAGGGTACTAAAACAGAGCAACTGTTTAGAAAAATCAATATAGGCAGGATTGCAGCTCCCTATAGAAAGCTTAATTGTTGACAGCAGATCTACAGCAAAAGAGACAAGAGTATGAAGTGATCCCCAGTGCTTCAGCACAACGCACTCCAGGCACCCCAGCAATAACTGCAACGAGTTTCCAGAAGCCTTTCCTCCAGCCTCTCCTGTTGAAAAGCCCAGACAGAGGAAGTTATAAGGATGTGGTGGTCACCATACAGTAGTGACAGGAGACTGAAATACCACTGTGAGCAGCTGGAAATGTGGAGATCTGCACTGATTCTAAACATGGCTGGCCAGAACCTCCAGTTGGAGATGGAGACACTAGAGGAGGGAAGCAACAAGCAAACATCATTGTTAACTGTGGGCTCCTCTGAAGAGTTCAACAGTGGCTTCTTACTAGGAATGAAAATGTGGCTGGTTCAGGGGAAACGGAATGGCTACTAAAGTCCCTGTTATTCATGATACAGATGTGAGAAAGACACTTATTTTGCTGAAATGTCTAGACTGATCCATTTAGCTTAACATGAAGCTTTCACTCCTAAATGAAGATGACTTTAGGGTTGTTTTTTGGTATCTGGCTTCAAGGAAAACATGCAGCCTCAAAATTCAGTGCAAGGGTATTCACTTTTTGCTGCTTCTTGTTTAGACTCAGAGCAAGTTTCTCAGATTTGCTAACCTCAACAGATGGCCACTACCTCATCTAATGTACACTGTGGTTCAATAGCTGGCCTAGGTGGAAGGACCAGTGAGATTGTTGCCTGGTAGGGCACAGTCTCCAATTCTATCTCCTTGGGCAGCTCTTGTCAATTGCAGTGATAACTAGTGATTGAATACTCCAGTATTTCTCCTCTAGAACCCTTACCTTTAGTTATCCAGAATAATCAGTTTATTCAATTAACAGAGATCAAAATTCATCCAGAAAGTAGAACTTGGAACACACTTGTAAATAAGCTGAATTACAAAAAAATACATCTGACTTCATCAGCAATTGGCTCTCATGGCTGTGATGAGTTACAAGACCCTGAATTCTGTCTAGCTACTCACGCAGTTGAAAGGAGTAACACGATATTTATTTTGGTGTTTTCCTCATTCACCTATATATTAAAAAAACCACCAAGTCTGACATAACTGCAGTGCAAGGATAACACTGAATTTTAAATTCAGACACTTGGCATTGGCTCAAGAAATGAGTGAGACATGGAGAAAACCATTTAATTTTAACCCAAATGTCTCTCTTCTGGAATCAAAAATGATTCTAACTACTTTTCCCTGGCTTATTACACAGTCAACTGTACAAATGCAAGTCTTCTCCCGCATACTTTTTGTGCCTGAATATGTCTTCAAACATCTGGATACAGATTAGAATTTTCTTTATTGTCATGAATTTGAAAGGTTAGAAGGGGTGTCCTGATTTCACCTGTCTGCACTGGCTGGATAGAGGGTATTTATGCCTTGAAAAATGAGTCTTTAGAAAGGAAATAAATAGTGCATGTCACAAATATGGTAGTACATCCTTCCATGTACTGTCTGCAGTTAAGCACCAGCTTCTTGGCACTAAAGATAAGTCTCTGAAATTATGCACATATCCAAAAGCACTAAAAACATGCACAATGGGGCTGCATCATAATAGGTATCCTGACTCTACTGAACTATTTTAAATGACATAGCAAAATTAAATTTCATCGCAACTCACTTGATTAATCAAGCGGAATCAGCAATGCTTTTAATGTTTGCAAAAGCCATCAGCAGACTGGAAGCAAAATGTCTCAGCATTTGTCTTGCCTACATAAAGAGATGCTTTTTTTTAAAAACTTCAAGTATAGGATGTCTTTATATGAAATCTCCAAAATGTTTATTCCTAAGACAGTGAAACACTTGTTTCTAGCAATTGCTGGTCCCAATAAGAAAGGCCTTCAAAGAATGCTAACAACTCAGTCTACTGAAATACTGAAGAAATCAAGTCATTTTTTCCAGGCATGTAAAATGAAATAAACTGTCTTGCTGAGAAATGTTCACATAGGAAACAGTAATAAGCTACAGCAGCAAATCGTGCTGCAATCATAATTACATTGGTCACAAGTGAAAAAGGATGACCGCTAGCACACAGCAAGTGCAGTAGCCTTGGGAGGACTATAAGCAATGACCAAGGCAAGTCCTTACAGAACAACTCAACTTCCTCACCTAGACGAGACAGCAAAACATTGTGTTGGTCCCCAGAATGGACCATGAAGGCCACCATGACCACTGGTACATGCCCCACGAGAAGGGTATCCCTTCTGCACGCAGCATAAGACATTAGGGTTATCCAGACATTGGGTGGAGAACTGCATTGACTGAAAGTATATGGGAGAGTAAAGCTGTGGTTTTGCTCTGTTAATCCTGCTGCCTGTATGGTCAGTATGGAGCTGCCCATGCTGGGTACCACCATAAGCCTAGAAGGCTTAAATGAGGAAGTGAGGATAGCCACAAGGACATCACTCCTGATACCTCTGGTTAGATAAGTGAGAAAAATTATGGCTTGAGGAACTAAATCGCACTTGTACAGTGCCACATCCATATGCTTTATATATTCATATATGAAGTAATAAAAATAAGGTATAATTAAAGCAGGGGAGAGTCCAGTAGAAGTTTTTAAAGCACAACAAACTTGCACTGTTTCTTGCCAAACCAAACTCTTGAGGTTCATCATTTTTTTTTCCCCTTCAAGCTGCCCTTCCTTTCACCTTGCCTTTTATGAGGCCCCATTCAGAAAGGTGATCCCTGAACTCACAGACTTAGTCTTTCACAAAGCCCAGAGACAGAGCAGTTCACTCGAGTACAGACCATCAATTCTGGAAAGAGACCTTTGTGTCTGGATTCAAAAGGGAAATTGCTAAACATCTTTCCAAAAACAACACACTTTAAAATGTGTGCTTAATGTGTGGATTAAAGGGAGCTAGTCTGTGCTGCTAGCTCAAGGGGAAAATAAGAGCTCTGACTTAGTAGTTTAGAGCATATTAATGTAAAAGCCATGAGGAAATCTTTCTCTTGCATGCATAGCCAGGACATGAACATAGCCATGGTTTGGGCTTTTTCACTTGCGGTTAGCAGGCTTGTGGGACTAAAATAGCCAGCTAAGATGTTACTTTACATAGCTGGACTTCAGTACTGCTGCCAATGCATTGTTTGGGTGGCTTCAGGCTGATGCCACACCAAGAAAAAGTAAGACCAGTGCCTGGTAAATAATTTCAACGTGCAGCCATCAAAGTGGCCACATGCCTACCCAGAGGGAAACTGTTACTCAGTCTACAATGGGAGAAAATCCTTATTGACCAAGAGCTATTGGAAATTTCTTGCAGTTTTTATTCTAGTCAACAAACTGGGAAACCTGCTCAGATGCACATTTCATTTACATTTACACATGCTTTTACTGCAGAAAATCAAGTAGATCCAATGTTGACATTTAGAGCTAACACATAAGATTTGCCCTTTTGAATTTTCTAAAAGTCATGGATAGGTCATTTTGGCTAAGTAGTCTGTGCCTAGGAGTTCTGCTTAAACTGCAAGTGACTGGGAAGTGTTATATCCAAAACATGGAAGAATCTTGAAGTGACATTCAGGTATCTGAATCTGAGACTATGCAAATTAATTGAACCTCTTAAACTGTCATCTCCTGAAATACCGGACCACATACTCCTATCATTTGTATTCCTTCTGAATCACCAACTTGAGTGGCACTACATCTAATTTACTCACATTTAAGTGAGAGGCAAACCCAGAGCAGTTTTATAGGGCATTCTTAACACATTTCAAGTTTCAGCCATTCACTCCTAGAATATGGTATGGTCATTAGTTTCTTAATGTCTTTCTACTATAATCACAGCTCATAAAATAGTCTTAACCACAAGTCAAAGATAGAAGCTACTCCAAATGTGTGATTTATTTTCAACATATGATTTCATACTGCAGACACAGAATATACACAGGCAACTACAGAACTGAGAGAAAATAACACTTGTTATCCCAAACCATTAGACTGCAAGCCAAGATAGTCACATCTCCACACAATAATTTGAGAAACATCATGCTGAAGGCCACCATCTATGTCAAATCCAGTCTCCTGAAATTGTAGGTAACCATGAAATAAGGCATTTTGCCTGCAAGAGCCCACAAAATATATTCTCTCTTCACTACTACTCACCACAGCAAAACCTCTAACAATGTCACACATTTAGTGGCATAAGGTTGTCCACAAACCACTTAACGTGCCAGATGAAGAACATGGAAAGGTCAAAGACAGTGTCAGGATTGGGTTCCTATAATTTTAGGGAAGTTGAGTTAGTTAAGTAAAAAAAAATGGGTTTTAAAGCTCCTAGAAAAGGCAGGCTGTCACCACCTGCTATGAAAACATGCATAGGGCAGTTCAGGAAGAAATTCAAGAACTGAGACAAGGTCTCCTTAAATCCTAAAAGACACAACTTAAGCTTATTCATAATACATTGCAACCTTTTGGAAATCAACTATTTGCTGTCATTTAATGTATGTTATTTTTCATGTGTTTGACTTACCAAATAAAACCCCAAATCTTACACAAATCTTTCTTAACGCTCTCTTTGCAAAATGTGTACATGTAACACATAGCCCCAGTTTAGCTTCATGCAGCCAAACTCTACCACCGAGTGCCAAAAGCTGCACCAAACACCAGTTGCTGTGGTACTTTCTGTTACGCAAATATACAACAAATAAGATAGGCCAAACAACCATAATATGACAAGAGCTTAAGAGTTTTTTGTCCCAGGTTTGGAAACATGATCATAACCCCGGACATCTGAGCTCTCTTTTCTTTACTACCAAATGCCTGAACTTATTGAGCTCTTTAGGTATTTTTAATTTTAAATCTTTATTAAGTGTTCCTTGCCAAGACTGAAAAATAAGACTTCTTACTGAAGCTTAGCATTTGAGATTGGTATGCATTTCTTAGGCTTATTTGACAGGCTAGAACCAAACTGATTTCAGTCTTTAGCCTTTGGGGAAATATGGACCTACGAGGACGACGAATGCCACAAATCTGAAAGACTTTGTTCAACTATTAATACTACATTTTGAAAGCCAAGAAACTAAGCATCATTAACTTGCCAAAACTCTAAATGCATTGTAGTAACCTGAAAACAGGTTCATAGCATTAATAAAATGGTGAGAATTATTTTCATCTGCAAACACATGGGAGGCAACAATTTGGAAAAGAAAGCCACGTTTGAGTCTCTAAGAGTCAGTCATTTAAAATTAAGGCTCAAATATAGTTCAGTAACAAGAGCGTCAGGATTTTGATTCTGCAGGGACAACACTGATGATGTTTTAATTAAGCCCTCTGCTAATCCTCAAGTCTTGAGTCTGCCTAATTTGTTTGGAGAAGGGTGATGTATTTCAACAAGGGAAGTCATGTGTCAATTTCAGAGACTGGTAAGGTTATACAGCTTTAATTTTTCTTGAAAGCAGGTTATATTTTTGCTGACTTACATTCAGTTATTTTAGTCAGGATTGTTACCGTACCCTGAGAAACACAGAAAAACAGGTTTTGCCAAGCTAACAGTATTTTTCTTTTCTTTGTTGCTGAAAAAGCAATGAAATTACAAAGTTGCTATTAGAAATTTGGCAGTTCCAATCCTCGTCAGCTTTACTTGGTGGAATTATATTTAGCATCCCTCAAACAGCTCTCAAAAACCTGTAGAAGTCCAGAAATCAAATCCTCTGAGCGAGCTGATTTTCTACTATGACAATGAAGGTTTTATGCCCCTGAAGTCAATTTGACCAAGTCATTTCCCTGAAATATAACTTAACTCTACCGAGGAAAAATACCCTCACGTATTCTGTATCAAACACAGAGAGAAAATTTATTTAATCTTGTCTGGCCACCCTTTGATATAAAGATCACTCGTTTAAGAGTCAGCAATGCCCAAACATCGCCCATTATAGAAGAGCTGCTTTGAGGACCAGGAAGCATATGACTAACACAACTGACCATCTTTCATTAAAGAAGCATGCGAGAATGAGAAAGAAATGTACATCCAGAGACAAAGCAACCACAAAAAAGATAAAGAAGATCCATCAATCTCTTAGGCTAGTTTCTTACCATCTCTTGCTCAAACCTGCTATTTACTGGGACTCTAGCATACCTCCTGTGCATCCTCACACACTCAGAGCTGCTGAAAGGCTGATTTTCCTCCTGTTTGATCCTTTATGGACCCCTCTGAACACCAAGAAACACTAACACGCACAGCAATTTCCGTGAACAAGGTTTGTCATCCACGTTGCCCCTCCGGCAGTCAGGGAGGCAACTGCCTCTCTTTCCAACAATGGTTTTGCAACTTGTACTACATGTATCTATACCTATAATCAACATCAGACATGAAGCTTGAAATGCAGCCACCACAGAAGTGAGGTATGCTGTACTGCCCGAGGTTGCATATCAAGCATGATTTGGAGAACATGGAGACATGTTGCATATCTGCTGTGAGAAGCAGGAGTCTGCAGGTGAGCTTAGCAATATCAGGGAAGAATTGCTTCAGGGATGGGGAGATCCTCAATGAGGCAGGAGCAATTTGTATGTAGGGAGACTTCTGCTGGTATCTGTGGCTTTTCTCTGGGTCTGAGGAGCCTGAGGGCAAAGGTGATGAGAGATGATGGAGGAAGACAGGAAAACCAGGAAAACGTAGGGCATTACCAGTGGTGAACTGGAGATGCAGTTTTACTGAAAGCCTAGGGAAGCTTTGGGAAAGACCACCCTGATCCGCATGCACAAGCTTCACTGTGAACATCCCCTCTTATTTTTTCTTCTTAAAAACCCCACCAACCCAGAACTTTGATACACAGCTATTTGTAAACAAATAATGTGGCTTCAGAGCTCCAGATGGTGCAGTGTGTGTTAGGACTTCAGCTTCTGCACCCTCACAAGAGCTGGCAGACCCCTCTCCATCTGACAGGCTCGCTCTTAAGCTGAGTGGGACAAGTTGATTACAACCAGCAAGGAAGAGGCAGGTCTGAGAAACAGACCTGTAGCACTCCTTGATCAGCAGTTTTTACACAGACCTGGATCAATCTACACTGATAAGCTGTAGGCTGTGGGCATTAAATTCAGCCACGTCTCATAGCAGTCACAAACAATCACGGTGCGAAGTCAACAGTATCGACAATTACTGCAGTGCATGAATTTCAAGACCTCTGCTGTGTGATTTGGAGGTTACTGCTGCAAAGGAGGTGCAATGTGTGCTAAAAAGCATTTTAGATATAGTTTTAACAAATCCAGATTTCAAGCCTGACAACTCTTTTTACCAGGAAATGAAATTGATTCAATGCAAAACTTGAATGAGGTTCCTAAAAACCAACACTTCTCTGACCTGGCATTTAAATCCACAATATTATTTAGATGTAGCACTTGAAGCTATTGGCAGCAGAATCCATGATCAATTTTACTGCGTATTGTTACTATTTTTCAATCACAACTTTATCCGTATAATGCAAAAATGTTCTAAAAACTCCATCAGAGAGTTCAGCTAATCAAAACACATGACTGATTTGCCTTGATTTTTCCCCCCTAATTCCTTTCAGTTTATTGCTGCCTTAGATCACCCCATCAAAACAGCTTGATGGAAGCTGCTCCTCAAGCATCCATGATTTCTGTATCGACTACCTTCTTACTGACAGAACTTGCCGCTTGCTGTGACCACTGTGACTTCGCGGGTTACTCAACTCCTAGTTTAATGCAATATCGCCTTCCCTCGCCACTTTTGCACAGGCATCAAAGCTGCAGTCATCACCATGGAAACTAGCTGGAGAATTAAAGGGGAAAAAAAAAGAACAAGCCTCATCCAAAGCTAGTGCAGTGCCACCCACTGGGTACTTGCGTTAGGAGTATAAAGCAACCCTGCCCAGAGTGAGCAAATAACCCCTCATTGCAGCAGCCTGCATTCAGACCCAAATATATGCATTTTTTATGTCAATTTTTCTCTCTTCACATGGCAGTATTTGCTCTTAGTGCCATGATCACCCTGGCGAAATTCAAGGTTAATACACCCAGCCCCTCTTTGCTACCTTTACAACATAGGGATCTCTCGTTTTCATGCAAGTTTAATACGCGGTGTTCTCATGCATGATACATTGCTTCATCCTCTGCAATGGTTTACTTATTCCCAGAGTGCAAACGTGGGCATCCTGGGAAAACAGATCCATGCAATTCCAGAGGGAGCTGCAGGGTTGGGTTTTATCAGGGAGTAGAGCATGAACTTGAAGCTTCTTTCTATGAGATATGAAATACCCAAGAAGATTTGGGATTCCAGGGAGCTGGCTTTTGTTGATCCATAATGCTTTGTTACTGGCCAATAGTAACTAATATCAGATTTTACTTTAGGAAGATCTCCATGGTGATCTGAGCCTGCTGACATCAGCTGGTTTTTGGTGTGGATGTAAGAACAAAAAAAACCAACCTAATTAAAGGGGAAAAGACCTTAAAAAATTGGACGAGGGATGAAGAACTCATATACATGCTGCAGTTCAGTCCTCCAGACAGAAGCAAAACACTGAAGAAATCTCTCTGATGTAGATTATGCCATTAAAATCATTAAGAAATATCTTGGCTTTATGGCATGCTCTATAATTTACTGAAAAAATAAAGGAAATTAGCTGATGGGGGGGGGGAAGGCAAATACAAACTGTAAAAAAATAATTAAAAAATCCATAAATCCCAAAGAATCACAGTCATTTTTACAGGGATTTAAGAGAGATTTTTCAGACCTGATGCAGTATTAGGTACCACCTCTCTGGCACAAATCTTTAAAACAAGACAGGAGGAAAAAAAAGGGAAAGATATTCAGACCCAATCTCTTCTCTTTCTAGAAGTTCCAACCACTTCCATTTCAAAATACCTTCTTAATCAAGTAAAACGCTGAGATTTTCACAGATTTGGAAGGGTATTTTTTAATTTCATCTCATGTTGTTGAAAATGATTGGATGCTCGCTTCCTGCATGGCTTTATTTCTTTTCCTCCTCTTTCTTTTAATAGGTTTTACAAATACATCCACATGCTTATTTCAAACTGACACTCCAGAAATGAATTAGATTTTGTATTTTTATCAGGCGCAAGCCAAGCAAGAAAATAATTTAAAGTAGCAGGTGATTACACCAATGAAATATTTATGGAAACTGATTACACCAAAACACTCATTTTTATCTCAGGATATTTGTGGTTTATATAACTATGGAAAAAAAAAAAAAAAGGAGCAAGTTTTGGAGTTATACAAAGTTACAGTTCACTCCTTTTACAAATGAGAACATGGGCAATGATTTCCAGAAGGCTGACTGAGTACAAGCCGCTGTCTGCAGTAATGCTTATACTGGGGAGGTATAGCTGTGAAAGAGCTGTCTTCACCAGTCCTGAGACAGCCCTGGAGAAATAGCAATATTGAAAGCCATTCCCTCTCCAGTGTCAGCACAGAGGCCATGCTGAGGGATGATGCACAGAGAGAGGCTGGGCGGGTGCTGAGGCACTGCTGGATGATGCGATCGCTCACTTTTCCCTGCCAGCCTGAGTGTGGTCTTGTATTTGTTGGCTTTCTCTTACTCTGAGACAAAACCGTGTGGGACACACATCGCCTTTTCATTGCCTGCTTCTACTGTGCAGGGTCCTGGACTCAGGAGAGCTCCCAGGCACTTCTACAATGCAAAAATCACCACCGACTTCAGAGGCCAGCATGCTCCAGCTCCCCCTTAACCACAACCCCCAGACCAGCTTTCCTGAAGAGGAGACAGGAAAGGAGGACTGGCACAGATCTCGCAGCAACAGCACTGGGAAGCCTCCCCTGACACAAGTTTTGCTCTCAATACTACCAGGTGAAATTAAGCAATAATTTTGTCTGTGCACATTAACTTCAGAGCGAGCAATAGGGACAAATGCTTCTCTATTGACACTTTCGTAATGGCTGGCATCTGCCTTCCCATTATTTCCAATCATGAAGCAGTTATCTGGATTGCTACGTCATTCCAGGCCTCCCCAAAGTACTCAAAGTTATATTGATAGATTTGTATCAGAATGCACATCTTCAGGATGCTGAATGTTGGATTTTTGTGTCATTGTACCTCCCAGCTTCTGTAAATATCTCAGTATTATGGAAAGAACTTTCAGGTCCTCATAAAGTCCACATATTTATATATAGTGTGGATTTTTGTATAAATGCTAAAAATGGAAAGCAATTCCCATAGGATCAGCAAACAGTTATCTATAAACACAATATAGGGGCTGGAGTGGAGTCATATTTAATCCATGCCAGACCTAAACCACCATTTATGTGACAAGCTGCAGTGTAGAAAAACAGTTTTCATGCCAGATAGAGTCCCTGTGTTGGTGCCAAGGCCAAAAGAGCAAGAACAAATGGAGAACTTGAAATTCTTCCCTTGGGGGCCTTTCACAACAGCCTGTAGACAGCAGATGGGAAAAGACCACTGAGTCCAGGCACAGCTCCTGTGCCCTCTGGCAACCCCAATAAAAACTCAGGTGCTGCTGCTTGTACTATCAGGCTAATCCCACCCTTCCTGTACACGTTCCAGGGGGAAAGTGTGTCTGGCTTTGTTTCTTGCTGTCCTTCTGCTCTGGCCTCCAGCAAGGGTCGCCTTGGACTTCCTAAACCATCTAAAGGGCCACATACTGGACAGATGCTACAGGGTTTCTTCTGAATGCAAGATGTATAATAAGTCATTGGACATGCACAGAATACATATTTGGAGGATAGAATAGATAACTGACAAGTGGGAGAGCTTTAAAAATACCAAATGGCCTCGCACAGAATCAGCAAAATGAAGGCTATATGACTTCTGCCACTTTGATTTAGAGAAAAGAAATTGCCTGCTAAAGGTCCCTGGAGAAAAGCCTTCAGACAGAAGGAAAGGTGATTAGTTCACATATTTGCTGGCTTCCCACTAAACAACAGTTGATGACAGCATTAAAGATAGGAAGGAGCAAGGAATTAAGGGATAAGAAGCACTGCTAAAGTCTCAGGATAAACTCTGCATGGAATAAGAAAGAAAACTTATGTCAAAATATATAAAGCAGTTTATCTTAGAGGCAGAGGCAAGAATGCCAGCTTTCCATCTCACATTATAATGGCAAGCTCTGCAAAGAAACATTGCATATGTGTGTTTCTGAGTATTTCCGTCGCCAATACGGGGAACAAAGGTAAGTGCCTTTCTGAGAATCCTCTTCACTGCTGAGAGTTATTACAGTTTCCCTCTAGATGTATCAGGATGAAAATAAATGTAAAAGATACAGTCATTCTAGAAAAGTACATGCAGTGAAAACTACTCACAGCAGTTAGAGCAGTCCCTCACTCCTGTAGACTGGAATGGTTATGGCAGCACTTCCCAGAAATACTGCTGAAACTAGTAACATCCAAAAGCTGAAATTAACTTTACATCCTATTGCCACATAGAAGGTATGTTTCTAATTTAAATCAAATGAAAAGTGATTTCCAAACTAGGGCAAAATGAATAATGAAGATATGGAAATCAAAGGATCTGAAACAGAACTTCCACATTAAGAGTTCCCAAGAAGGACAGGTGCTAGTACACATACTAAACACAGTGACACTTCCCTAGAGGATTACGGTAATACTTCACCCTTAAATAACACACTCAAAGCGCTTCACAGACATTAACTAATTAATTTTCAATCCTCATGTGGCTGTAAAAATTATACAGTAGGGAAATAAGGTCAGATCTTCAGAGGAGATCAAGCTGAGATTAAACAGTCTGCCCTAAGGCTAACACACTGACTTGACAGCAGAGGCAGGGTTACAGCTCCCATGTCCAACAGCCCTGCCACCACCAGAAAGCCTTTGAAAGGAGACTGACAGCCCCAAACATCTCCAGCAGCTGCTCAAACACAGCAAAAGGCTTAGGCAGAGTCAGATGCCTCCCTGTGCACAAAGACAAGCCCATAAACACATGTCTCAAGGAAAGCGGTGTTAATGGCGCACACAGAGATCTCCCTACCTCCCTAGGTTTGTGGCCCTGCAAACCAGCAGAGCTATGGAGCTATAGGACTGGAGGCTTCCAGAGCAGGATACACCTCTGTGTTTGCACCTCCCTAGGACTTCCTCCTCCCAGATCCAGATTTGCTGCATTCCAGGTAGCAGCATCACTTAAGCTTTATGGGAGGCTTCAGATGCCTGGGGCACATTTTACAAACAAGGTACAGAACAAGGTGCAAACTAGTCCTGGTCAAGTCCTATCTACCAGTGCCTTAACAGCCCCATAGTATTAAGATTAATGGAGAAAAGGTGACTAAGGAGTGCTGAAAGCACCCAGGCAGGCCACAGCAGAGGATGTGCTGGCATGCTCAGTCTCCTGGGCTCATCAAATAATTCCCAGAACACGAAAAACAGGTCTCCAAGCACAAGATATCATCAACCCATGTGTCCTGCAGCAAAACACAACCGATGCACAGGAAACCCATATGGCAACAGCTCTGTGCTGTTGCCCACTGTGAACCAAAGCAGGCTGCGATGCTTGCAGCAATGACATCAAACCTATCGCTTGTCTGAAGTGCCTCACAAGCCATCAGTCAGACTGAAATTAGGTTTTATCCTAATGCAGGCCATGCTGAGCATGTGCAGGGTGATAACAGCATTCCCCTCTGTAAAATACCCCAAAAAGTAGGCACTGGGGTAATCCCAGAGAGGCACGGTGACAGTTTCAAGTGCTTTCAGAGCAAGAAAGCTCTACAAACAGAATGGCTACAGCAAATCTTTTCTACATGCTCTGAAAGTAAAACAATAAAACATGCAGAGTGTGCTGGTGGTCTGGCCAGGACACTTCCTCCAAATAAAACCCCAAATTCTGCCATTTGTTGTGGCATTTAAACAGCTGCTGACAGTAAGAGCCATTAGTTTTGCCTACAGCCGCAACGCCAAGCAGTATCGCCTCTAAGCTATTTTAGAAAGTGCTTTAGAGTACTTTGAAAGTAGTAAAGGCACTATTAAAAGGTTCAGTTCTCATTGAAGCACTGTCAGATTAATAAATTAATAGCTTGGCTACTGCAAGCAGCAGTATGTCTGCCAATCCTGGGCTGCCTTTGTGTGAAGATCTGGGGTTCGGTTTTGTGTAGTAAATGTGTGTCTAAACTTCTAATTATATTAAGAAAAGGCAAGTGCTAGAAAACAGCTGGACCTCACAGCTCCAGCAGAAAGTTATTTAAGAAGCCAAGGGTCTGAATAGCACCATTTTTTTCCTCCTTTGGATATTGCTGTGGGATGGGAGGGGTGATAGGTTCCATCAGGCTGCACCAGCTCCAGCCCTCGTGTAGAGATTTCCATGCAAGTGATCTGTTAAATGTCAAGATTTACTTAGGAACTAAAACAATGGTAGTAACTCTGTGTTGCCTCAGCAAAACCAAAAAGAATTAAAGAACTAAAGCTAGGGGGAAAAAAGACATTGGCTAGATGTCATATCCCACATGACAGGATGGCTAACAGAATATGTTTCCATATACTGAATAATCTCAAGAATAAAGGTGTTCAACACTGTGGAGTCCAGAGAGGAAGCACAATAGTGCCATACAACCAAACATCAACCACAGCAAAATAAAACACCAGTTTATAAAAGAAAAAGAGTGGGGATCAGAGAAAAAACATTATTTTGACCCAAAAAAGTGTATTTCAAGTATTTGATTTGGAAATTGTACAG
>NW_009931350.1:82465-120687 GCF_000696875.1 Nestor notabilis | reverse complement strand
GGAGATGACTTTTCTTGTCCTTATGCTGTGGGTCAGACTGTTTTAGGACTTTCCAACAGTTGCAGCTTACACACACCAGGCAGCACCGAGGGACATCAGGATGCTTCCCACATTGCCCAGCAATTACAGGCACAGGAACCTTCCTCATTCAGACATGAAAACACTGCTTGTGGGACCTCCATGGGAATTCCCTGCAACCACCAGGCAATTCCTCATGCAGTCAGCGCTGGGGACAGGACAGGAGAAGCGTCAGCCTGAGGCTTAAAGCATCAGCTCTAACATGCAACAAAAAACAGCCAGAACAATGAGCCAAAAAGGAGAGGAGGATGCATTATGGAAGGTGCAAAGGAGGCACAGAGCTCAGAATTAAACTGTGCCCAATGGGATAGAGAAATACTGTTTGGGGTCCAATACCTGGCTTGGCAGGAAAGGCTATGCAGATTGGGAATGGCAGAGAACAGAGGGAAGGGTCCCACCAACATCAGCAGTGGAAAACTTGGTATTAACTGAGGAAGGTGACTTGGACAAAGATCAATATAGTCAACAAGTGAAGGCAAGTGACTTGCTGGACAAAGACAGCAAGGAGCTGTGAGGAAGGGAATAAAGGCAGTGGGTTCTAGGAAGGAAAAAGCACGCACACAAAGAAGTAAACAAAATTTCAGCTTGAAGGAACTGGCATTTCCTCTGTCACTGGCATTTACATTGCATTTCCTTCAGCCTTTATAAAACCTGGCTCCTCTAATTCACTCTGTAATGCCTCCACATGGCTCTTCCAGTGTGTGCGCGTCGGTCTAGAAAGCAATAGTTGGACAGCTTTTGACTGGAAGGAAATGTTTTAGGCACAGCTCAAAGCCTGTGGGAGTCAGGAGAAAGGGTTGAATTTGGCCTTTAAAAGAAACAGGATGCCAGGAGAGTCACATGAATACTTAAAACAACTTCTCTGCTTAAACAGAAGATGCATATGCCTGAGTTTGGTCTTTGGTACTAGCTGGAGTAGGTTGGTTTTAATTAATAGCAGGTGGTGGTTCATTCTTTTGGCAAGAGAGCAGATGTGAGTCAAAGTTTTAAGATATTAATGCACTGTTTGCCTTTCTCAGTAAAAACACAGCGTTCTGTGAATGGCTGTCTAGAACCACATCCATACAAACACTGCATGGGGACTTGGGGTCTGGGTGGACAGTTGGCAACATGTGAGCCCTAGCATCGGCAAAGGCTACCAGGATCCAAGGGCATAAGGCAGTAGGATCCAGGGAAGTGATCAATCCCCTTTACTCAGCACTCATTAGGCCACAGCTGGAACACTGCCTTCAATATTGGGGCCCCCTAATACAAGCAAGATGTTGATCAGCTTGAGCAAGTCCAGCTGAGACCACTAAGATGGCCAGTGGTTGGAGCATACAAGCTGTGAGGAGGGGCTGAGTCAGTTTATCCTGGAAAGGAGAAGGCTTAGGAGGACATACAGAGGCCAACAAGCACCTAGGCAGGGCTTAAAGAGAATACAGCCACGCTTTTCATTGAGGTACATGGTGGGAGAACGAGATACAACAGTCTGGAGTGGGTGTAGAGATATACTCACCCTGAGTATAATTAAGGATCAGAACAGGAACCCAGAGAAGCCAAAGAATCTCTGCCCTTGGAGGTTTTCAAGACCTGCCTAAGCAAAACCCTGAGCAATCTGGTCTGAATTCAGTGCTGTTCCAGCTTTGAGCAAGAGGTTGGGCTATAGAGTCTCCCAGGAATCTTTCCAACCCAAACGATTTGACGATACCCATCAAAAGTTCAGTTAATACACAGAGCATGTGTTTAGAAAGGCAATATGTTCCTAAAACACTGAATTACAACACAATTATCAAAAAAAACCAAAAAAACCCACAAAAAAACCCACCAAAACAAAAAACTCCAAACCCAACCCATCATAGTCATTCACAACAGCACAGACCATAGCTACAAAACCTCAAATCTTTTCTGACAAACTTCTGCAAAACAGTAGTCACCTTGGCAAAGACAACAGGCAAGGGCTGCAGAAACCAATGCCATCTATTCACTTTAAGAGATTGGCCAGCTGAGTATTCATCCGACAGATTTACAGCTGTACGGAAGTGTGATAAATGAACAAAATCAGGTGCCCTGTGCAAGCCAGCTCAGCTGCCATGACTTGCTCCATAGAAGAACACAAACAAAACAATGAAAGAAAAGACACTTTTAAAATAAGGCTGATCTGAAAACAAATGAGATTAATTTATTGATTGCAAAGTGTCTTACTTTTTAAACAGAGAGTACAGGCTCTGCACTAGTCTTCCACTTGATTTAGATTTCCACTTCGGTCAGACTTAGCTTTTATCACTGGAAGGATAATATCACTCTGCTTTTCACATTAACTCAGGGTTGGGGGGGAGGGGGTTCATATAGTGTTTCTCAACTAGGTATCCCACAGTTTAATTAAATTAAAATTGAAAGAGCATTGTAAGAATATAGACCATTTAGTACCTGAGACACTAAGCATTCATACTATTTCATAATGAAATTAATTATGTGAGAGTCGTTAACAACAACTGTAATTCCGTACAGATTTAAAATATGTTTGGAATTGGGAGACTAAAGTTCCTAACTAATTTAAATTCTTCAAGATGGTAAGAATGAATTAATGATGTTAATATTCAACAAGTCTGAAAATTAGCGCAGGAATTAAATTCTCTGTTAAATCTAAAGGCAGCAGCACAGACAGTGAAAGCAGAATAACCCATTTCTACCCTACTTATTTTATCTTACAGAAGCCTGAAGGTTTTTTGGATGAGTTACAGTCCAAGGGTTCAAACTGGGTACTGGTAAAATCAATGGGAGCCTTTGAAGTGATTTCAAGAAAGACAAGACTAGACTCTGGCTTCTCCAGATTGTACCTATTCCCTTTTCTGCAGGAAAACCTCAGCTCTGTCTGGGATAAATTTTTCCCAGCCTGTCGAAAATTGATAAAAAAAGAACTGTAAAGGATGATAAATACAGTATTTCAAAATTGGGCACCCTGCTGTTAATTATCATCATTGCCTCCACAGTTTATGCATGTTAAGATTATGCTGGCACTTCTCCTGGGGAAATGGTTTGAAAGGGGACAGGCAAGAGGAATCTCTACTGCACAGCATGTAGTCTGATAATTCACGCACTGCATCAGCAGGGCAGGAGAGCCAGTGTCCCAGATTTGGGTTTAAATTCTGCAAGAAAAACATTCACACCCATCCCCTTTATCATACTAAAGGGACATCTCTGTTGGCTGACAGCATCAGGCAGGGAAGCAAAATGAAGATGCAGGACAAATTCCAAACCAGCATAACACCCATATAACTTTCTTTGTCCAGGTCCAGGGCTGTACACTTTGGATCTAAATGGTAAAACATGAGCTCTGCTGAGGACATCGCTCTCCACTGTCAAAGCCAACCAAGCACACAGGGTTCATTTTGTTTCCAGGAAGAAGATGCCGATTAATTAAAATGCAAAGGCATCTTCCTGCCAAAATATTTTCCAGCCTTATGTTCAGCTAAGAATAATTAAGGCTCGCCCATATCATCCAAAAGACTGGTAGCCATTCTCAACATGCTATCATCTATCACCCAACACAAGTCCATGTTTGCCGAGGAACAGATTGCAACCAAGTAGATGGGCAGCGCCGTTAGTCGAGAGTTTTACTTGTGTCTAACTCTCACAGCTTCTCCAGTATAATTAATAGGCCAATAGCTGCTCTCTTTACTACAGCCATGCCTGGTTAGTCTATAAATGCTACCACTGAGAGCTTTAAATAGCTGCTGCTTCTTGGCCTTACCTACTGTTCATTGCAATGCTCTGGAGAGGGAAGGGGCAATTTTCAGGACAGTGGGATGGAGGCCCAAGTGCTGCCCAAGGCTCTCTGTGCTCCCAGATCACACTGAGCCATAGGAGCTTCTATCACACCATTTGACTTCCAGAGCTTTCTCCATCTACTTCCAGAATTAAAATGGTGACCTCCTTGTCTTACCAAATAAACTATTTTGGAAGGAAAAACGTCTCCCACTGTAAAAGTCTTTTGATATAAAAAAATGCAAGTCTCAAGCAGCTGCAAATAAGAAAAACAATTTCAGACTCCTGATGGCTACCTTCCTGCAAAGCTTTATTATTTTTCATCAAGTATCTACAAGAACCAGATCACGTTTCTAGCTTTCTCCTGTGTAATGAAGGAGAATCATGTATATTGCTTTCATTTAATTTAGGCTAGAAATTCAGAGTTATTGATTGTAGTTGACAGACTCCCTAGATATAAGAGGCTGGAAGCAACATTTTAATGCCTTTTGTATTACTTAGCACAGAGAAGGATCCAAAAAAGAGAGGGGGGGTTGTGCAAAATGAAGCTTTGAGGCAGAGGGAGAATATATCACTGTGGAGATGAAATTCTGGGTGGTAATACTTAAACATACAATACAACTAGAGCTGTAGACTGCCTTTTGTAACATTTAGTTAAAGACATATCTGTCCAACTTGCTATCTTAGAGATATCAGAAAGTTCTAGAGTAATCGGGCCACATTTGTATACAAAATTCACTGAAAACCTTCTATGGAAGGACCAGAAATTATTCTTGCATTTGGATAGTATGGGCTAAACAGTTTTGCAAAGAGAAGGAAAAGAACAATAGAATTTAGAGGTAATGTTTTGTTTAGATATTTTAAAAGCAATAATTCAATTCAGAAAGCTGCCAAAATATCAAACAGGATTAATGCTAGAATACTTTGCATGATTTGGTAGCTTACAAATGAATGCACAGAGCCAGCATCTGTCAACTCCCTTAGGCAGCCTTGCTTAACGGAATGCAATTTCTTACCTGAAAAACATAAATAAGCAACATGCATTTACAATTTGCTCTGCATAACTTAATATGTTATTTAGTACCCTAAATCACACATGAAACCAGTTCCTGCTATTAAGCATGCAAAGACACTGCATCACTTGTGTAGAATGCTTTTTAAATCAACAGTAGTTTCCAATTAAAACAGTTCAGATGTAAATATTTATGCCAAATACAGAGATGTGATTAACATTCTTAGCAGATACAAGCTCACTGGAGTACAAAGCTTTCCATAATTACATCACCCCCTCCCAAGCCCCTCTAGTTATGGATCGAAGTTGTTTGATCCCCACCAGCACCCAGAGAAAGGAAGGCTGCTCTGAGCAGCCCATAGGCTACCATTCGAACCTCCTAAAGGTTCTCCTTCCTACAGGGAAAGCCCTCTGGGAAATAAGCCACAGCATGGCATCTGGGCTTTCTTGGGCATCCTCCCCTGCTCTGGAGTTTCACAAACTGATCCAAACAATAAGACACAGCCCTGGCAGGAGAGGACAGGTAGGAGACAAGTAGAGCTTGGTGCTGCTCCAGATCACAGACCACCACACAGAAGAAACTTTAGGTAGCATTTTAATTTTCCCTTATGTCCTACTCATATCCAATCTGCAGTTCCTATCCACCTGGATCAATTGCTATTGAATGTGAACTGCATCCCTGAGGCTCTGCTCAGATATTAAATGATTTTGGCGCAAGTCTCAGCAGTAAATAGGAACAAACCTGTAAGTCTAGTATTATCCGAATCCACAGGGGTCTAAGACAGAATCCATACGGTTGCCATGAAGTCCTTGGCTGCCGTCACAGATTGATTATACTCATTTGTAAAAAGAGTTATTAATGTATAATAAAGCTTCCACAAGGGACAAACCCCGCAACACTAAAAAGAAAGCATCAATAAAACACTACAGCTTTTCGTTAACGTTGTCAAGAAGCAATGTAAACCCAAATCAAACAGCCAAAGCGCAAATGCCTGCACAGCTACAAGAATGAGGAGTGGCAATGTGGTGCCTCATGTGGGTCCTCAAACCATCCCACTTTTTTCCCCACTTCCTCCTCAAAATACCTTACAATTCTGCTATTAAAGGCAATGGAAGAAAACTTCTATAACCCTGGATTCAGGCTTTTGGTGCGCATAAGAAATCCTCAAAAAGACCAGGAAAAATATTTGATTTTCTAGCAGCTCCAAACAAGCCATCCCAGCTCCCTACTTAGGTGGAATTCTGGGATTGATTTCTAACCCTCCCTAACTCCACACTAACTCTGGGCAGCTTCTTCTCCAGGTTTTTAATTGTGTTTTAATTATGCAAATGTACCACGGGCTTTCAGGTAGAGCATGGGCTTAAGTTGAAAGGAATAGGTATGCAGCAACCTAATCAAAGTATTCATAAAGCACTCATTTCTGCAGTATTTATGCTCCTCTTTCTGTGAGGAAAAGATCCTGTAATTTGTTACTTAATCTGACAAAAGTTCAACCTTTCTGCAAAGGAAATTTGAGAGAGCTCCCTGCATCCCATATCCTCAAATGTTCCATCCCTGGCAGTGTTCAAGGCCAGACTGGACAGGGCCTTTGGTGACATGGTCTAGTGTAAGGCATCCCTGCCCATGGCAGGGGTTTGGAACTGGGTGATCTTTAAGGCCCTTTCCAACCCAAATAGTCCTATGATTCTATGAAATGTGAATTTCTGGAAATACCTAAATCTGTATCTGCAAGCAAAGTGCTTCAAAGACAACTATCCCTGCTGTGCTTAAGAATGACCCAGCAGTTCCCTAGGGATGCCTGAACCCACATTACCCAGTGCACAAAGGACCCCTTTAAGAGGTTACTGCAAAAAATTACCAAAAAGGATTCGATCAGGGATGAGAGCAAACAGCTCTGCTCCCTGGTGGGCAGTGGGAGCAGTAGCAGGTGGAAGAGGGAATAATCCTGCCAGTTCGGACCATGTTCAATACAGCCCTGGACAAGACCAGAAAATGATGCTCTGAACTGCTTTGATGTGCTTGATGCAAAGCACAAGGGGAACATGCAACAGATGGAGGGATGACCCTCTCTCAGAGCTGTCTTATCTAGCAAACCTAAACATTCATGGGAAGACTGGAAAGGCAAGATGCTCCTGAGCTGTATTTCAGGAGCAAGAATGACCTAGAGTGTTGGTATAGGTAAGGATGGAGAGAGGGGGATTTTTACATGCAGACAGAGATGTAAAGCATGAACCAGGGGGGACTGACTACAATGACCTGCTCCCTGTCACTCAGAGCTGTGCACTATAACAGCAGTGTGTACAGGCAAGAGACATTAGGGTTTCTTGAATGCACATGACTTCTTCCCTCCCCCACTAATCTCATATTTCACAGTTACTGTAGTTAATATACATAAATGCCAAGTTCTCCCCAGGAACTATCATAGGCCACCGTGGGAGAGCAGGGTTATGCCAGGCAGTTGTCGTGTATAATTGCATCAAGAACTGTTGATGTTCTTAATGGTAATATGAAGAAAACAGAGAAAGGCTCTCACAAATATTTGCTGGCTGCCCTCAGATGCCTGCATGTAGGTCACTCTCTTCCAATGATGGGAAATCAACCAGCCCCACAATGACAAGCAAAATGATTATCAGATATAAATCCAGATATAGCACTGCCACCGAGCACGAGAAGCATCAAGTCTCTCCGTCTCTCCTTTACCCAGTACGTTTAAGCATAATGATATATCACACTGCTCGTCTGGCTCAGGCTCAAATACTGGTTTCTGTTACAGATGTTTTATGCAGGAGGGCTCAAAACTGACAGGTTTTAACCCCGTTTGATGGAAATTTGACAGACATTTCTGGCTCAGCTCAACATTACATGGGAAAAAAAGCAACATTTATTCCAACTCTATAGGCTCGATGTTGAGTTAGGAAATGCCCCAAGCCTAGTTGTTAATTCTCAGCATCATCTCTTGGTTCCCCTGCAGAGCAGAGATTTTGCCTTGTCCCCCTTTAAATATAGGGGACCGTTCCTTCCTGCAGAGCATTGCTAACAGACACGCTGAGCCTCTGCATCCAAGGTTGTCACGCACAGTGAGAGGTGCCATTAACACATGACGGTGACATGTGGCTGTTTGCACAGCACCATTTCAGTGTCACGAGAAACCTGATACAGTTTGGGGACTTCTATCTAAAGTGTGACATTCCCATTTAAAATGCACACATCTGGGACAAAGAGCAGAGGGACTTTACTGGCTTGATGTTAAGTTGGCAGAATTGCTCATAGCCTTAAAGGAATTACCAAAATATTTTCCATAGAAAGCTACAAACAAACCTTGCACCTGTACTTCCTTCGTATTTGCCACTGCTTCTGCAAAGAGTCTTTCAAAGAGATGTTTAAAGGCTGTATTTCCCCCTGATCTTGCTGCTGGCATGGGATCATGAGGAGACCTTCAGGAGCCCATCCAAGAGAGGTTCCAGGAGCTTGGTGAAGGTGCAACAGTCCTGGTGCCATCAGCTCTACAAACCGCACTCCTGGACATGCACCACACTCACCCTCAGTACATCAGCAGAGAGGGAAATTGGTGACAACTCCTGACTTTGCCACCAAGCTGTCAGGTCACCCTGTGCAACTCACTCCACACCTCAACGCTCCCTCTGTACCCTCCATCTGACCCACAGAGACCCAGCTCTTTGAGGCTGGGACTTGCAGTGCACAGTAGCAGACCCCTGATCACACCCGAAGCACTTACAGTATATAAAGAAATAATAATAAAACTAACTGACTATTAAATGATAGGTCTTTAAAGACTTCCCTCTCCTGCTCATTTCAGAGTAAACCAAACCTTTAGACATGGAATACATACAAGTCTGGCTTCGGTTATACTGCAAAACATAAAGGAATTGAAAGGCACAAGTCTGAATATTTAATTGATCTTTCCCAGACACTTTTAATTTCCTTGGTGACTTATTGTATGAGGATACCCTGGTGATGAATGCACTGTTTATACTAGAAATCTAGTAATAAAAACAATGTTCTTAAAGAAAAACTGAAATTATTCTGATACGCCTTTATGAATATGACACAGGGAATCAGGGAAACAAATATCAGCAATTGAAACAGACAAAACTAAAATATTAAAACAATTAGGCTTGCTTGCATCAGAGAGTTTGGAGGAGTACAGCTGCTCCAGGTTCTCGTTGCAGCTGTATTATCTTAACAGTTAGCCAGAAGACTATGGCCACAGCCAGACAAGTTCATATGTGTCTATGATACCATGGTATGCAAATAACAGAAGATGAAACCAAATCTTTACATTATTTCAAAACTTTAAAAGAACACCATGTTGTGAATAACAGTCTGAAGAACTCGCCTTTTTAAGTGTTAATTTAAATAGTGTTATTTTAGCAGCAGTAGCTTTCACTAACAGCTTCCTGAACACAGCCGCATTGGGAGGAAATTGTTTTCCTAACATTTACTTCTTCCAAAGGCTAAAAAATGTCATGGCTAAAATAGTCATGACTGTAACCTTAAGTACAGACTAACACTTATCTAAATATGAAGCCTTAGCTAAGGGTGCCAAAACTGTAGGCAAGTTAGGAGTTTACTGGTAGGAAATGAAGAAATGTCAAAGGGAAACAGCAATAGTTAACATATCTGTAGTTGAATTAATATTCCAGCAGCCTGGAGAGCAAGTAGTTTCTCAGCTGTTTGAGTAAATATTGACAGCAAAGGAGGTCAGTTACCTGAATTTCTGATTAAATGTTTGGTATTGAAATGTTCCCATGTTAAACAGTGCCAAATGTTTTGTGAAACCATGATTTCAGCCCCCACACATCCTGCTTTGGGGAATGAGTCTCAAGCCCTGCATATCGCAGAGGATCAGGTGGATGGATGGATGGATGGATGGATGGGGAAATTACTGTACACAACAGGTAGCACTAAACACAGCTAGAAACACTGCTCTTAAGGGTTCAAGGCAAGGTAATGAGATGAATCAGATTCAGACCAAGGATTCATCTCTCTGTTTCTACACTGAAACTCAATAGAGGACACAGTGAAAAGTACTTAGGGAATTCATTATTACCCACAGCTCACTGCAGTGCAGACGCTGTTACTTATAGGTGGCTGCTAACAGACCAACTGCTCTGCTGCAAAGGGCCCCCTGTTCCTGGCCTTAACACCACCAAATGGGACCTCAGACAAAGGTCATTCAGCCCTCATAATTCACAATAAATGTACCCTTCCCTGGCAGGGAAAGCAACTAACTTGCCACGTATCTTTCTGCACTGAAGAGGAAGGAGACAGGAAACACTGCCCTGGTGTACACCTGGTTAAGCCACAGAGGGCTGCCATCTCTCTTTTGCAAGGGAAAAACAACCACACTAAGGTGGCAGGATGGGGTGACTCCCAAACTTAAGTTTTGGCACAGTGACTAAAAGCTGTTGGAAAAACACAGCCAACTAGTGAGAAACATTAAGCACCAAAACATTTCAGCTCTAAAGCTTCAGGCTGACTTGTCTCCAGTACGGAGTCATCTCCAGCACAGCTCCAAGACCTCCAGCTGCTGAATTACCAACTGATGCCACGTGCAGCAGTGAATTCTCAGGTGCGGACAAGAGACACCAAGTAATTTTGTTAATGAAACCTTCAGTCTCTTCTGAACTGATCCAAATTTTCAGTACCAACTCCCAAGTGTTTATGTTACCATCATGCTAAAGCCCCAGAATTGCCATCGCTGCATCCCAATGCTGTCAATAAATTACCTTAAAGTTCAGGGCAACAGCATGAAACACAGACAAGCTGATGCTCAGAGATCCATTGCTAAGGAAATAAATTTTCCTTTACTGTATAAAATTCAAGGAATGTGCTGTTAAAGTGATCAAAAGCTTAGTATTGGTGCCGCTAAATCTCTGAGGGTTGCCATTTTGGGTGCCTATTAAGGGTTTATATTTATGTTATAAATCATCATCTCGCATTCCACGGAGAGCAATTTTAGCACTAGGATCATACCCCTTAACTAGTTTCTATATAAAAAGTACTGAAGAACAGTAATGGTACTATTAAAGACACCTACTTTTGGCTTCCTGAAAATAATGGCATGCTAGAGCCATGAAAAGAGAAAATGATAGCAGTGCTAACCTGTAATAATTACACTAATAAAGAGAATATAGCACTGAAGAAATTATGAGGCAAAAGATACTAACATTTCTGTGTCTAGCTAAAGCACTAACATAACCTTTCAGAGAATATATTTGCAAAGTATATAAAAAGTTCCAGTTATTTCAAAGGTTATGGTTATCACCTTCCCTTATTTAAATTGACATCAGTTATTATTATACTTTCTTGGTCCAGAGTCTAAAAAATACAAGGAACATAAATTGTAGATATAAAATTATAGTGTTATTTGTTATTAGACTGTTATTAAAGTGATATTTATGGAGTTCAGGATGCTTTTCCCCCTCCATAGTATAAGATTCAGCAAAGAACAGGAAAAGTGTGATTTTATGACAGAATCAGCTAATGGATTTTAAACTTCTCACACTTTCAATGAGGTGGAGCTAACAGAAATAGAAGAATCCCATAAGCAGAGGCACCCACACACCGAGCTTTGGTGATGAGACGACAGACACTGGTCTTCCTGCCACCCTGGAGAAGCTGTGGGGCCTCCTGCCCTAGCAGCTCCTCAACCTCTCTGCTTCCACCCGTAACCACCTCCCTCACACACTCTGGGCTTCTCCTCTCAACACAAGCTCCTCTCTATAATGTGTATCTCCATGGAGGTCCCAACCTTCAGGTGGAGACAGACAGTATTAAACTTGCTCTGCACCAGAAGCTCCTCCTGGGTTATGTGGATTGTTTAAGAGGACTCAGAGTGCTGCAGGCAGCAAAGAACAAGATGTGCCTAAAGGAAAGGGAAGGGTCTAAGTCTTCTTGCGAGACGTCTCTCTGATGCACACATGACCCTTTGGACATTCCATGGCAGCAACATAGAGGAAGATCAGCCAAGTTCTCTTTTTTCCCCAATCCTAGACGGCTATGGGAGCTGGAGGTATATTCCCCAGCACACTACCACACACACACAGTGCCCACAGGGCATTTCAACACCAGGGATATTGTTGCATTTATAACTATGGGTAACATGCATGAAATTATGGCAGTGCTGTTACTACTAAATCACTGCATCGTGTAATGTAATACCAGAAATACATTTTCTTCACGTTGTCAAAAATCACTAGAATTGCTGATATCTCACAGTTATAATCTACTACTACATGTCAATAACAGCCCAAGATAGTTTATACAAAGTTTATACTCTACCATTTGGCTGATCTGTTAAAATGTCAAAATTAGGGAGGAACAACACTGTTTGTTCATAAACAAACAGCAAAAAAAGCCTTCTGCCTCTCAGTACATTAATTGTAACGCTATGCAGTGCTTGCACCTTTGCTTCCTACCAAGATCATCTTTACCAAGAGCTGTCAGTAAAATGCAAAAAACCAGAGGAGAATAACACATAACTTGATGAGCACAACCAAATTTAAAGAGTTTACATGCTGTTGCCTTCAGCTCTATATCACACATCATTATTCACCCCGAGAGACATCAGTGGATGCATTAGCCGAAACCGGCTCCCGAAGACACAGCTGAACACATGACAGATGAAAAGGCAAAGTTTTTTCTGCACTTGCTTCAACTTCAACTGATTTAACAAAATTTTAGAAAGAAGACTCTGAGCATAACCTACCCATCCGTAGGACTTACTAACCCCTTAAGCAACAGCAAGCATGGTTCAGAAGAAAGCCAGCTCTAAGCCATGCAATTAAATGCAAAAGGAAAGACCCATGGGTAAAATGCAACATTAGTTCAAACCAAACGTCTGAACAATACATAAAGAGGCACGATAAGGAGGGTATAGAGCAAGCATCCTCAATTCCATGGAAGCACCAGCCCTCATCTTAATATATCTAAAGAAAAGCGGTTTGGAGTGGTTCACTTTGAGTGTAACAAGTACTTCTTGGTCCCTCTTACTAATATGATGGGAAATACTTTCGTTTTTAGAAAGGTCTAGCTCATTGAAAGGGTCAGTAAAATTAATCTTCAGCAGCAGACGAAAATCTGCAGTCTCTAGCTACCAGCCATCACATCTCCTGGAAGACAGTGCCCATGGCCTGTCTCTGCATTAAATCTCCATTGTCAGGAGCAACTGGTAGCATTTGAGGAAAGAAATGAAAAATGAGAAGCAAATGCTTCTTTGCAGCATTGGAAAAATCCACAAGTTCCACAACAGAGAGGATACTATTTCAAGAGGACTTCTTTGGCTCCGATGTCTCCAAAACTTAATTCACCTAACTATGAACAGCTCAGGACTCTCTGTAAGAGACTGTCTTTGCCGAGACGCTGATTTCTTGTGACCAGACTTCAGATGCAAACTGAAGTTGCAAAGTATTCAGCAGAGGAAATGGTCCTCCAGCAAAGGAGGGTGGGAATAACCAGCTCGTCAGTCAGGGGCCCTCCTTGGTAGGTCATTCTCTAGATACTGAAATTACTACAGAGCTACACTTTCTTCTGACTTTAGTAGTCACAAACTAACTTTCAAGTTTATGTTGCAAGTTGAGTTCAGCTAAAAGAAAGTACTATAGTCTGGGAGAGGTTATTGAGCACCTCCACACCAGCTACCTGAGAATAAAAAATACTCAGGACAGTGGCAGCAGCCAAATGTACAATTTTCTTCTACTTATCTGGGGAGGGTATGATCTTAATTGTATTGAGGCTAATAGTCCAGAACAGAGCAGGAACAAACACCAAGCCCTTGGTTAAGCCAGGCAAAGAGCACGAGGGCAGATCCAGCTCAGGGATCAGGCAGCTGTTCTGTTCCTGCAGCTGCTGTAAAGATTTCTTTTCTTTCCCTTTTTTCCTTTTCTTCTTTGGATTTGAAATTCATAATAGCTGCTAAAGAAAACTGAAGGAAAAACTACTCAACCACTCACAAATGACCCCTGTAACATTCATTTCATTCCATGCTAACTAACCTTACTCACAAATCTCATTAGGGCTCTCCTAAGTGGAAAGACTCCACAAAAGACAGGTGAAAATGAGAATAAGGTAGATAAAAGAAAAGTGCTGAAAACCTGGGAAGATGTCATTAAAAAAAACACAAAAGTGTTTTAAAATCTAAATGTAGGGTAAAAATTAAACTATTTCAAATTTAACAAGATCTGAAACATTCCAGCTTATTTTGTTCACTTTTTATGCCGCAGGGATATAGTTAATGAGGGGTGCATTGGCCCAACGGTAATGCCAAGTTCAACAGCAAATAGAGCAGATGGCTTCCTCTTCCAAAATGAGAAGTCATCTGACCCAAAGGGAAACATCCATTAGGTCCAGTGTGAACAGCAAGCCTGAGTCCAAAAAGAAGTTCATTGTAATGAACCCACATTAGAGCAGCTCTTGAAGGACTGAAGCATGTGTGGGAAAAGCTGAGGAGGAAGGAAGGGCAGGGAAGAGCTGCGATGGACTGACCACAGCCCTGTTCTCACTGCACCACTGTGGGAGCAGGGCATAGAGGAGTTGAGAATGATGGAGTGAAGCTAAGCCTAGGAAGGAGGGCCTGGTAAGGACAAAGTGTTTACATTTTTTTCATTCTCACTATCTGAACCTGGTTTAATTGGCTATGAATTACCTTTTCACCAAGTTGATCAAGTCTGATTTGCCTGTGACAGTAATTGGTGAGCAATCTTCTTGCCATTTTCTCAACCCACAAGCTTTTTGTGGGCTTCCAATAGCCATAAACTGTCCAACTTCAACCACAGCCATCACCATGGCAAAGACAGACTCGATTACCCAATAGCTTTCTGCCACACGAGTCAGAGGCGAGAGCTGAGGTGACCTCATCCATGCAAAGAGAAACCTCTAAAACAAGGGGCAAACTGGCTGAGACCATTGCCCACCTCCAATGCCCACATTTCCTTTGTGTGCAGACAGAGCAACACCCACCGATCGCCCGCACCCACTGAAAAATCTCTGGAAAACATGGCTCACACCTGCAGTTACAAACAACGAATCTGCCAGAAAAGGCTCTGGTTTTCCCCCATAAAACACTACTGAGAAGTACGACTCCCAATTCAGCGAGGAATAGGCCTAATTTTACATTTGTGAGCAATGCTGCAGAAGGCAATCACCTGCAGTGTGTTCATGGCTTCACCTGATTTACAACTGAAAATGAAACAGAAACCCTGGTAATTCTTTTTCCAGGGTTTCCAGGTCTGTTGAAATTCAAGGCAAGTGTTGTTCTTCCTTTTCTGTGCACTGCGAACATGATGTGATTCGCTGAGCACACCTATAAAAGACAGACTCTCAAAGAAAAAAGAAAATATCAGAGGCAAGAAAAGTAAATAGGCACTTCCACACGTTAGTCTGTTCTTAGCCACTGCTGTGTCTAGGAATTTGAGGAATATGCTATTTCCACTGATCATCAGCAGAGGGATGAGACCTCCATTCCAGCATATAGGGCTACGGAATCAGATAGTATCAGCAAAATGAATAAACATCAACTCCCACTATTTTGAAGCTTTTCACAGCCCCTGGGACTTGTGACGCTGACATTATGGCCATTCCATGTGCTGGAAGAAATACTCCCTATAGTGTGGAGGGAGCAAACGTAAGTGAACAGCATCTTCATGTCCTGCACCATTCTCATACCCCATTGCTGAGTGAAGTATCCAGAGAAGGCATAATGGCCTTATACATATAGACCTTATGCACAGACAACTTATAAGCTGTTGGGCAATCACTTGAGTTTAACTTCTCTTTACAATCACTAGAGCTTGCAACACATTAACCTGTCTTGACTTCTTCCCTCCTCCCCAACTCAGCTCCTTTCAAGCACATTGTTGCAAACAGAAACCACAAACCACTCCAGAAATGCTCCTTAAAGCCTCATCTCCTCAAGAAGGTGTTCCCACTCCATGTGATGCACGATCATACATAAAGCAGTAACACACGTGTGAAGGCAGAGTGAAGTCAAGCAGTGGTTCCCACTCCTGCAGGGAGGCACGTGCTCACTTGACCAGATGTACTGAAGCTTCTTAACTAAAGAGGCAAAATTAGAAGAGGGCACTGCAGGCATAGATTATGGTCACATTCTTACTCTCATCATCATGCAGAGGAAGAAAACACACTTCTCTGCAAGGGCAGCCTCGCCCAGGTAAAGGATCCTGCCCATGTTTTAGCTCCCATGTGTAGAAGAACCAAGGTAGCAAGCAGATTTAATTGTAGCCTAAAGGATGACAGCAGCTCATACAGAAAATTACTACCATGTCATCCTGTTTTGACAGTAGCAGTGTTGCAATCATGAGGTTTATTTTGTTGCTGTGAAAGCAATGGTTTTCACCCAGCTCCAGACAGCTGGTCCCTTGAGGTTCTCAGACTCTGTGGCTTAAAATGCAGCAGCAGACTGAAGTTCATGACCAGAGCTAGAAACCACGACATGGCTGTGCACTGAAGGGTTAAATCACAGCTGGCAAAAAAAGAAATCCAAAACATAGATTCAGATTTCACACAGCTGCTTTCAAATTCCCCTCTCCTCCTCTACTGCAGAGTTTATTTCACTAGTTTTTAACCATAAGAAAGATCAAGTACAACAGTGTCTTAGTTTCAAGAATTACCTTGATTTAAAGGCCACCGTACGCCAGTACCTAATTATACCAGAGGGAGGGATGATTTTAATGTGTTGTTTTTTAAATCAGTAACATTACACTAGTTATAACCCCTAATATAAATACTGGGATAGTGGTAGGAAGATGCCTTATACTGCTACTAGCCCATTCCTCTTCTCACCTGGCAGCAGCCAGACTGCTGTAAGGCCACGTTACCACACCACAGCTACTCCTGTATTAGGGCACTGCATTGGCATATTTATAGCAACTGTTATACCATTAACTCAGATGGAGCTAAAGCCAGGCAATCCTCTACTTTGGTTTTTACTCCTCGTCAAGGCAGCAAACCATCTGCCAGCCCAACATTAGGAAAACCTCTGGTGTTGCCACAGCTCTGGGCTGGGGTCCAGGGTAACAGGGTGATGCCAGCTTAAGCCTTTTGCTGGCTGCAGCAGTGCTGTTCCAGCTCCTTTCCCATTACGGGATTGTGTTTCACCAAACCACAAGGGATGAAGGGCCAGAAAAACCCCATACTGATAAACAGCTGTTTTGGCAGCACTGGCAAGGCTCCAAAAGCAGAGTACAGAGCACGGATGGGTTGGCAAGGGGCTGCTTTTACACACCTGGCTTCTCACATCAGTCCTGCATGCCCGAAATGGAAAACACAGATGGGCCTCACAACCTCCATCCAGAGACCCTTTCGTGTTCATCAGGGCATTTCAACATGTGTCTAACTTTAAGCTTGTACTTAAATCCCAGCTATTTAGATAGGACTTAATTACATGCTTGAATGCTTTCCTCAGCTGGGAGAAGTGTAAATACATATTTAATGTGGTTTGACGAACTAGCATCCAACGCAAGTAAGACCTATTTGGCTGAACTATGTAGGGACTTGATCACGTAAAATAACACAAATTAGGAAAAAGATTTCTACCATCACATGTGAAGGTCTTTCTTCAGTAGCTCTCTGTGCATTTCAAGCTGCAAACCTTGTACTTTGTGTTGTGCTTGAGAAGAAAATTGCAAGTATACCAGAAGAGATGAGGGAATAAAAGTGTAAGACTAACTGTATATCCAGAAATACTGCACACTGCACTGACTGGTGTCTGCAACACCAAGATCCTTGCACCAGGCTGCAGCTACACCCTTGGGATGCAAGAACCAACTAAAGATTTTAGTATCTAATCTGGCTGAGTACTTCATAGGATTATGTTGTCCATTAAAATAGATGCTCCCTTCACTTGGTTGCAAACAGTATTGCCAAAGCAAGAAGTCTGAGAGGAAAAATACAGAACAAGCTATTACAGATGAAATTAGATCACTAGGACCAGGAAAGGAAATCAAAATATTATTTAGGCTTGTCATTTTATTCATGGGAGATCAAAATGAAAAGATAAAAAAAAATCTCAATACCATATGACAGAAATATGCATTATTGCATTGCTCATATGATAGTAATAAAAGTAATAAAAGAATATAAAGCCGAGTAATCTCCAGAATAGCTTTAAATATAACTGAGATTACCTATTTTATTGGCCAGTATCATCTTCATTTACAACTAATAAATATACCACCAAGACACTGCAAATAGAGCAGTTATGTAGAACTCAGATTTATCTTTTTCTTTTTTTTAAAGGTATAAATGAAGCTTTTTTAAATAAAATAATCAATAAATAACCCCCCACATCTGTTGCAATTGTACAAGTCTGCAAGGAGATTTAATTTTGTTGGCAGGGACACACGAACTTTGGGCATGCATAGCACTGAAATAATGAAATCCAGCTTCAACCATTAGACTGAAAACAGAAAGAGAAAAAAAGATGCTAACAATGAAAGCTGGTACCCCTCAGTGAAACCACAGATTTAATAGAAACCATGTTTCTGTGTTGCCTACAGCCACGAGCAGATGAAAGACACTTGTGTGATTAGTTAACAAGTGGTCATTTAATCTCCCCTGACAAACCCTCCTTTTCAATTTCAGGTTCTCCTGTTACCACTCGATGTTTGAATGCCTTGTTCCAACGTGGGCCCAGCTCTACACAGATCACATGTGTGCATTCCTAGGAAGGACGCAGATCCCTTCACTTTTCCCAGTAAAACTAGCAAGTGCTTTACTGACTCTCAACTGTGTTTTCTTCTTTTCTTCAGGAATCCAATACAATCATGATCCTGGATCGATGCTTTAGTAAAAAGTCCGTAATACATGAGGCTTCCAGTACATGGGAGGTGCATGATCCACCTCACCCAAATACACTACCTGAGTGGCTCCAGGATACAGATGCTGGCAAACATTGCTATAAGATAGAAGTTCACCAGAAATCTGCTACTCCACGTGACTTGCTCCATGCCCTTACACAATAAATGTCAGACAACTCATCTTTTTTCAAAGATCAAGAAGTTACTTTGATTTATCTCCTATTTACCTGAAGTAAGAGCTTAAATATGGACAGCTTCTCAAAAGAGCACAGCACACAGGATGCAAGCACGTGCTTAAAATACAAACAGGCTAAGAGAGGCAAAACCAAGTTCATCAAGTTTATGCTATGCAGCATTCTCTTCAATGTTTGTGGTTGGTATCAACCCTGAGATTGCAACACAGGTTTTAACTTGCAAAGCATCCTTTATGATCACAGCCTTGTCAGAATTAAAATAGGCAGTGTGTGATCTATAAATTGAGCCTCCAAATAGGTCTGGCTCTTAGTTCTGACCCTATTCTTAACTTCTGAGAGAAGCCCTCATTATAGCAATGTATAATCTGTAACACATTTAAACCACATCCTCTTAACAGGGAACTCCTGGTTGTATTACGCCTTGCAAGTAGAATTCATGAGATAAAGCAAGAAAAAAACCAACCCAAAACAATCATCTCTTGCCCCCCTTCCCTTATCTAATCACTTCATGAAAAATTACTCAAAGGTGCCTTTAAGGCCAAGGAACACACTCAGTCATTTGGTTTCCAGCCATTGACTTTTAAATGGATTGCTGAGAGCAGTGCAAATTCCTTGAATTCCACAACAGTAGCAAGTTATTGGGCCTCTCTTTTCACCTCATCTCCTCAATTTATGCTCCAGCACACATTACTGCAGATATGACCTCTTCCATCACCAACCAGTGACGTTGCTGGTATTAATGCCAGCAGCCTTGCTCTACAGCTACGTGTGAACAAATTGATTCAACTCATCTAGAGTTGACATTGGAGGTCCCAATTAGGCTCTAGAAAGGTTCAGAGGAAGTATTTTTAGCTGTCCTAGACTGCAATAATTAACATTTCTCCTGTGCAGCATTTGTGTTTCAAGTTTGGTAGATCAAATACTGATGATTCACCACTTGGTGTGCTGAATCAGAAACGGTCATATTCTAGATGAGTATCTTCTTTGATTAGTCAGTCAAGTTTTGATACAGGTTTGGTGTACAAGTGGATAAGACATAGAAGCAGAAATTTGAGTAGTTCAAACCTCCTTTAGCATAGCTCTTCAGAACATGTGGGCACTGCAGAAGTTGCTCATGTGTTTTGTTCAACAGGAGACTTTAAGAATAAGAATTACTTTATAATTCAGGATTTTTCACTTGAGTATTACCCAAAAATAACAAATTAAAGTCACGCTGCTGCTCCTTTGCCTCAAAAATCCTATTTGGTGTTCATATCTCTGACTGAATGAGTGCCTTTCATTCAAAGCAATAAAGATTTATGAAGATGCAACTTGTCTTTCATAAAGAAAAATGTCCACATTTCCTAAAAGCTGGTGTCCAAGCTGTTACAGAGCACTATTGGTCACAGGTTCGGAGGTAGTCCAGGCACTCTGCCTGCAGCACAAAATCTCACACTGCATGTTGCTCTTTTTGCTTTTCAATGTAAATTAATGCTTCATTGCAATCCAATTAATGGATTTGCAGATTCAATTTTCACCTGACTATACCTGATGTGAACATCCAAAACAAGCCGATGACAAGGTCTTTGCAGTATTTAAACACAATATATCCCACAAAACCAAGATGAATGACCAGAGGCTACCACTGTCAAAGCTGCTGGCACCTCTCACCTCAACACACCGTATCCCTGAGGGTTCCCCACCACCCCTTAGGGACTAAGGGTCATATCTCCCAGCCGAAGCAAAACCAACCCTGTAATTACATAAGAGTCAAAGAGGAATATTTATTTGTATGAACATAAACCATTTACGTACAGGTCTAAGAGGGCATCTGTATTCTGTAAAAGGATGTTCACAAATACATTAATAAATAAAATCAGCGTGCAGAAACTGCCGCTCACCACGAGAGGGCACGTTTTAAAAACCTAAAGTAGAAAACTCCTATTCAAGAGTAGATGCTACTCCAGAGAGGGAAGAGAGGTTTGAGGGATGACGGAGGGAAGTGCACGGGGAAAAGCCAGCACAGAAGATTATAGAATGTGAAATGTCAATAAGGGCACTCAAGCCTGAGACAGAACAAGCATTCATGTGACAGACTGATCATTTCTTCACTGGCACCAGTGCTGTGCAGACACTAAAGGTACTTCACTTCTCTGCTGTCACCTGGAAACATCAGCTGCAATTTAAAAACACTCACAAAGTCAACTCTATTTCTGCCAAAGATTTATGAAGTTAAACTGCACGCAGAAACACCAATATTAAAGTATTCTAGGAAAAGAAGCATTCACCTTCCCCTCAAACTCCAGAATAACAGACGCTACCCTGCCAGCTTTATTTCTGCACTGCATTTGTCAAGAACATGCTGGAAACCTGCTGCAGACAGAGAAGAAGTGCTTTTCTGTTCCAAATGCTGCACATTAGCTGAGAAAGCACATCTGCAGAAAGGTCATTATTTCATGCTAGAGGTCTGTAAAACTACCTTGCATAGGTTCAGACTTCTTTTGCTACAATTCCTTCAAGCACAGAAGACAGCCCATTACCTACTTTAATAAACACTGGATTATAATGCAGGCACTACAAGAGTATATTTTTCCTTCATTCACAATACTATATGTCACTAATAAATATTGCATTTCCTCAACATTTTATGAAAAGCATTACAAATAAAACATATCCCTTTACAACACAATATAAAATTACATGTTATTTTAAGAACTTGCTTGGGAATACATCAAGTAATTTCAGCCTAAAAGGAAACAGTACATTTCAACCATGTTAAAAGCACACATGATATACACACAGGTCCAGTTATCCTTTTCTGATTAGAAGGAAAAAAGTGACACTTCTCCCTGGTAAACACATTTGATCAAATAAGGAGCAGCCCATACTGGCTCCAATACCCTACTCCTTACTCCATGTCATCCCATTCAGGGGTTTCCATATCAATTTGCCTGCTAATAAACCTTTTGAAACAGTTTTAAAGGAAATCTGCTCTCCTCAGTCACTCTCTGATTTCTACAAGCCTGACATCAGGACTGTGTACAGCGAAACAATTAACAATGACTCTTTTCTATTCCTTGCCACCACAAAGCCTGTTGATAATAAAAACCCTGTTGATAATAAAAACTCGACATTTGTGTTGACTGTCTTTATATTGAAATATTGCTGTGTACAACACTAAGGAAACCAGCCATTATAATTCAGCTTGCAAGGAAATCTGATGAATTCAATAGGACTTCCCACACCAGAGCAGTCATTCAAACACATATTGGCAGAACAATGAGCGTATGCCAAAATGTATACCAGTCCTATTAATGCTAAAATTATCTAGCAGCAAAAGAGTATGAGAAGCAACATCTGGCTGGCAAAAATAGAGGGTTGATACTCAGTTATTCCTTAAATTGAGGCTGCCAGAGGACAATTTGCCACACCAAACCCAGAGGCACAATGAAAACTGTCACAAGAGAGCCCAGGGAACTCAAATACTATCTGCTACAATCTGCACTTCTCTGTGGGTCATTCCTGTACCAAGACACCTGTGGAAAGCACTTAGCACCAAAGGAAGGCTCTTCAGGAGCTAGTATGCATCAAGATTAGTGGATCTTACACCACAAAAAGGAAGGATGAGTGTTTTCCTTTGTTTTATGAGGTCAGAAAGTATATGAATAGAAATATTAAAACATTTTGCTTCTAAAAGAAAACAAAGAGAACAATTAAGCAAAATTCCCTCATCACAATTACGGAGCTTATTCACCATCTCCAGAAGATGGTGCCATAGTTCAGAGATTGCTGTCCACTCTGTCTCTTCCGGAGTTCACCATCTTCCTAGCACTTAGCAGCACACAGCTGACATCTGAGGTGACGCTTCAGAGACCAGCTCGTTAGAAGGAAAACGATGGCCGGATATAGGACTGTCCATAGCAGACCTGGTGCACCTCTGCCCCATCTGCTCCAGGAAGGTCTTGGGCAGGCAAACATCCACAGGGGTGACCACATCTCCTCCCAGCATGGACTATGAGCCTGAGACACAGCTAACACCCAGCAAGCCTAGATGTGAGACTCAACCTGAACACTCCAAACATCCCCAGCCACCTGCCTCCTTCCCCAGCCACCCTATCCTCCCCAACTTCTTGTCAGTGTTTCCCTTTTCCTTACAGGCTTAACAAAAACTCTTTCACCATTAACCCTACAGACTTCAGGTCTGCAGCAGAAGCACTGCTTCATTGCACCTATAAAAACCTGAACTTTCAAACCCGACTTGTTTAAGCCCTTGATTGGTAGTGGCTGATGTCAATCTTCTCCTTTGGTGAGCATCCTCTAAGCCAGCTTTTGCTCACAGGGTAAGCTCATGTGGCCACAGGTGTTTAAGCTGTCCAAGGCACGACAGTCACTTACTCATGTGTCTGTAAAATGACATTGACATTAGGACCCAGCTAAGGTCCCTATGTGGTACAGCAACATCTAGCTATGCTGAATTCAAGGTGTACAGCCCCATATAATTGCTCACCCTCCTTTCCTGCAAGGGATACAAGGATTTCTTTGCAATTTTGTTACTTTATCTAAATAATGAATAAATAACTCCAAATGATTCAAATGGCACTCACTTTTTGGGACCATCACCTCAATATATCACTTCAACAGTAAAAACAGCACTGCTCTCTTTGCAGACTGGCTGCTGTACTACTATACCCCCACAAAGGGTATTTTCACTTAGAACCAGGCAAATGCAGTGATATTTATCCAAAGAAATATTGCACTAGATACTGTTTAAAAGATACAACATTATGTGAATTTCTATAGAAACCTCAGGGATGGAAGGTGATAAATACAGAGTATCAAGCCCATGTCCCTGTTTGTACAACTTTTGAGTTAATTACTGTTTTTTAAGTACACCACATGCAGACTGGGCAGGCATCTAGCATCCTTAACGCTAAAAACCACAAACACTTCCGTTGAAATATTTAGCTGAAAATCATGACAGATTCAGCAAGAGACAGTCCCTGGAGTCACAGTGGTGCTGGCTCCAGAGGGAGTCACTGTCTCGTTTTTGCCAGCAAGAGGCCAGCATACAGAAAAGCAGCAACCACCAAAAAGCCTTTCCAATGAAAAAGCAGAGAGGATACAAGGGGAGTCTCTTCTGCATCACCTGTTGAATAGTATAATGACAACTACTTTCCCAACAATAAGTGACAGCAATCGTATGCGTTGTACTATTATGATCAAAACAAAATAGCTTGCTTTATAAAGAACAAACAGTTAAGTGTTGCCGGAAGAGAGTGAGCGTGGGTGCATGCACCCATGTGTGTATAGCAAAAGAGCAGTTTACATTCAAAAAAACATGTTATGGGTTTGAAATGGTTCTTACTGAAAGAGCCTAGAGGAGAACAAACCAAACACACACTGCAAAAACACAATTGAGAAGAAAAGCAGACCTTTTTAAAGAGCTGCAAATAAAGACCTACGAGCATCATCTTCTACTCAATCCCTCCCAAACACCTGTAGTATTGGTATTTGTTAAACAACAGAACAAGACCTCCTTTTGTAATTGCTTGAACTGTGCTGAACTTAGACTGTGCTCAGCTGAACAGCCTCTGGTTGTTCTGGTCACGCAAAGCAGGTGAGAAAGGAGCAGACTGGGACGGTCAGATAGGTGGGTCTGCACACCTTGACACGGACAGTTCATACAGCCAAAAGCAAAGACAGAAGTTCGTTGTTTCCCAGGGGAACAAAGGAGCAAATATACCCTTACTGCAGTGGGGAATGGGATCAATCCTTGGGAGACATCTCCAAAGTAGTTGCAAAACAGCTTGCTCAAGGAGCCACCAAGATCCCTGGGGGGTGCTACTGACTGCACTAAGCTCTATAGCCAGGTGTTGATCAGCACCCAAACTTCAAAGACCACCAATTTCACCTCCGTACATTACCATAAGAACTTGGTTGCATTGCAGACACATTCAGGGTCATAAACCATCCCAAAGCTTCCCCAGATTCACTGCCCCATCTTGGTAGAGGGGAACAGTCCATCTCAAAGCTGTGTCAGCTGTAATACAGAGCAGAGCATTTGCCTTGATCTCTTCTCAGAAGTCAGAGTGTGGAGGGGTGGGTGAGTTATGGGCAGACAGAGTCCAAATACATTTTCTCTTTTACAGTGGTCCAAGTATGACTGCCAACTAAAATCAAAGTTTTGTGGTTTTCTGTCTGCATAGCAGCAGTCAGCCTTTGTGAGTGGAAACTAAATCCCAGCGACGCACAACAGCCTAGCTGGCAAACGCTCTGGCTTCCAGCAAAGCAAAAGAGCGCGTTTCGCAGATAATAAAGCAACATGACGCAAGTTAGAGAGACTGGTTTGGTTTAACTCTACCTGCTGCATACCATTAAAAACATAAAATGTGCATCTCTGCAACAGCTCATGCACTGGAAGCCTAATGGACTTAAGTTTAGCATATCGCTAACCAGGACTTAGCAGACAAGCACACTGATTTTCTGAGAGGAGACTGCCAAAGAGGTGCTCCCATTCTATAATACACACAGGCTGCACAGAGAAGCAGCAGAGTAACCCAGGTTCTCACTTCCAGCAAACATGGTGCATGCCAAAACTGAGCCTCCTTCACCCTCGTTTATATCAGCCCCTCAAACACTGCCAGGTAGCAGGACATCTATCAGGAGCCAGTTACGACCTGTGCCCATCCGGGTGAGAATGGCGAAGCAAAGAAGGAAGGCACTAGAGGAATGCAATAGACCACACAGAGATGGTAATGCAAGAGGTGGTAGCTGCCAGCTTTGCTCTCCACCAGCTACTGTATACCCAGAGGGCAATGTGACAGGGGCACATGCCAGCTTACCAACCATGGGGATGCTCACCCCTTTCCATGGAAAACCTTGTAGAGCAAGCAAAGCTCACTACCAGCTTCACAAGTTCTTCTTCAGTGTCTGCCTCTCACCATTAGCTTCAACAGGCAAATTGGAAGTGAAGCAAAACTGGACCACTTAAGTGTCCTGATAAACAACCACCACCTTCTACAGGCTTTGCTTTACCCTCTTCACCAGCTCTCTTCTCACCACACCAATAGCCTTTTTAAATGCAGGAAGAAGCCAAAACATCTCACCAGTGGATGTGTTCTGCAAAGGAAGCATGGCTAACCTCAGGCACTCCTCAAGTGCAGCAGCCCAGTTTCATGTTATGCCATGAAAATACTTCCAGTAGGTACCTCATAGCTGTTCTAGTATTGATAATTGGTTGCTCACTGGTAAAGATCTACTTTCTAAGGAGAAATCAGCAAAAACCACCCTGCGAGCTATGGCTCCTTCACTGCAGCCTTCCTAGGTCCCCTCTGCCAGATAATGAGGTAGGAGACTACAGCCCCAAACATATCATTTTGCTCTGGAATGGATTAATAACTTCATTTTTCATCATATCAGAATGCCGTTGTGACATAACACTGTTTTCACTGGGAATCCATTAACATTCATTGCACCACAATGAACATTTGGGGCAGAAATTCCATAGAAGAAGAATTATATTACTGGCTGGATGTGTTTAGTAGATCAAGCAGAATAAAAATCTAAGAAATGCAAGTACATGTGTTTAAATGAAAAGCTGCCTTTGCTCAAGCGGAGAAGATAAAGACAGTGAAATACATAAACAGAAAAATACCTAATTATAAAAATCAAAATCCTTTTGAACAGTCTGGATGGTCATTTGGAAACAAACCTCTATTCTTAATGCCTCCAAACACCTTCTATGTCAAGCTTATTGCCAAAAGAAAGGCTGCTTACAAAGATAATTTTCTTTCATTAACATACAAGGAAGTATTTATATGAAGAAGTTCCAGACAGTGAGCAAGACTTTCTCCTCTCTCCACCACCACCGTGCTGTTGAATCAACCTTCCTTCAAAGACATGATCTGCTGAATTAAGGAAAAATTTAGTAGCTCACAAAAAAAAGGAATTAAAAAAAGAAGGGGACAAATTAAAATCTTGACATGTTAATCTCTGTTGCTTTAATTATTGTGTTTAATGTCAGTTGGAGAGAGAAAGAAATAAAAGACTACAACAAAGCTGTGTGTCCTGGATGCAGTGATCAGCAGGACTTCTGCCAAAAGCACAGTGTTTTCATCAAAACAGCTTCTGATTAAGCTTTCTCTCTCCCTCTGACAGTCCTGTGTGTTTTCATCTCCTCATTTAGGGACAAATTAGCTACCCATTCCAAGGGTTAATGCTCTTGAAACTCTTATTAGAGTAGCTATCTGCTCAGAGCTGCTACATGTAAACTTAAACATACAACAAACCCTGGTACATTATGCCAAAAGTGATAAATCTTTGACTTTGCAAAGTCATTGGAGCACAAAGAACTGTGGCAGACTTAAGACTTGCTTGTACTGCGGTGAGCTTAGCTTGGAGATAAGCAGAAGTCCTCCACTGCCAGGAGAGACTCTCAAGTCTGTCTACTGGTACTGCAAAATTGACAGGCTCCTACAGGGAACACGTCTTCCACTTGAACCTCCACATCAATAATCTGAGAGAGAGATGCTGGATACAGCTGAACACTATTTTTGGTTGATTGATGGCTTTAGGCAAAAAGAAGAGATGGAGAAAGAGGCGAGAGGGAGCCCTTTTGTGTTATTTGATCCAGTTTCTTGTAAATGACCACATTACAGCAGCAGGTATCTGACCAGTACTTCATGCCAGAGGGAATTACATTCATTGCTGCTTCATCTGTGTGTATCTTAGAGGCACTAAGAATCACAGCAGTCCTGGAGATTAAATGCTTTAGCAAATAACAAACCTGGTACAGTCATTTTCCCTTAAACAAAGCATAAAATAGAAGGTCAAGTCAACTGGACTGCTCTTAACCAAAAGAACTGCAAGCTTTGGCACCAGGTCTGACACAGCACCAGGGCAGAGATACCTCCAAGGCTTTCTGTTCTCTCCTTCACCCATAACTGCCACATGGAGGAGAGCTCACTGCAGCCTGCTCACTGCACACCTCTCCAAGGAATAGCTCTGAACTCCAACCCACTGATCTGCCCAACTTGTTCTGATCTTCACGATGGCCAGGGACTCCTAACCACTATTTGTTCATGAGGCTCCCATACGCTTCAAGCTTTGGAGAACAAGAGGACAGCAGCTTGTGCCTGCAGCACAGAGAGTCAGCTTTAAGAGCATTCATTCAGAAGAGTGGTAGGATAAGTGGCCCTTACCTCTTCCCCAACTACCACTACATTTTAAGGGGAAGAGCTTGCAATTTCCACAGTGACACTTCTATCCCACCTCTTGGAGGAAGTCAGCAAAGCATTTCATGAGAGGAAACAGAAAGCACTCATTGCAGCACCCTTCTTGGTTGCCAACAGGGTTGTCCTAATGGTTTTACAACCAAAGAAATGAGGCAGAGAGGACACATCTTACTTGCATGAGGTCAGGCTCTTCATGGATTGTCAGATCCAATCCTCTTCCCCACCCTACAGCCTGTTGTCATCAGCTTACACTACCTTTCAGTCAAGCTGCATGGATTCATTAGTGCTGCAATAGCTTTATCTAAGCTGGTTTTTCTGCAGCACATCTCTGAGGCATAAACCAAGCCTGGAAAAACACTAATTAGTGTAAGACAGCACTGCAACGCAATTCACAATGTTAACAGCCTCTAAGTTTTCAGGAGAGAGCACAGGAAGTGATAAATGCTGGTACATTGAAAACTAATGAAACCTCTGAAAATGCTTGTGGTAGGAAGACCCTATTATATAAGGATTTAGATCTAAAAGACCATAAGGAAAAGCTTTTTAATTACAGTAATATATGTAAAGACAACTGTTACTTTGGTACTGTGCTCATTTAAGACTTCATTGTTAATTACTTTACATGAATAAGCAGAAGAGCGTTGAGGAAAAAAAAAGAAACGTTATTTGCTCTAAATACTAACATTTACCTGTTAATGTTGATAAAAGCTCATTCGTGAACTGTACCACAGTTCAAAACTGAAATGAGAAAACTCTTTGTCCTTGCTAGGCTGCGGAATTTGCAAAATGCAGATTATGCCATGTAGAGCAGACACAAACGTTGCAACCATTTCCTTCATATTTCCTTAAATGTTTCTCATTAAAGTATTGGCATAGGATGGAAAAGCAGCAACACATCACTGAGCTTCAGCCAGAGCATAGCTGAAAGGCAATCAGCCCCATATAACAGCAGTGCAATTCCCAGTCTGTTTGCCAACTCGGCTTCTCAGGAGCTGGGAGGAACCCAGGCTCCCAAATCCTCACATGGACTTCCAACCCAGCCACAGTCTCACCGACAGTGATCTTGTAGCAGCTTTAATACAAAAGCATGGAAATCTAGCCCAAAAGGAGAAGGGTGTCAGAAGCGCTGGGTGTGCCAGTGAACTGCTGTGCAACAACGAGCAACTCTCTACCACCGTGTCTTTGCTGCCTCCTGATTTCCCTAAATCTCTCCCTTTTCTTACTTAGATTCTGCAGGAGCATAAAGCTTCTGCTGCCCTGTGTTCCTGAGAGTGCCTCGACCTCACTCTGCTAAAAGTGCCTGCAAGAACAAGGGAAAACAATTTACACACAGTTTAAAAGCAGCTGCTAAATATAGTTCCCTTTCTTTCAATTCTTCCAAATTGAAATGGAAAAAGGCACCTTTTTTTCCAAGATACTGAGCTTCTGCTGAACAGCAAGAGACTGTTCTCTATGCCCAGCAGCTTAGTCTGTCTGCCATGAATTGAAACAGGGTAAAAGCCTCAGAAATAGCATAAGCCAAGTACCACAGAGTACTGAGAGTGCTGAGAAAATGAACTGATAGATATTGCTATGATATTCAGGAAGATTACTAAAGTATTTGCAGCTAATCCTGGGTGATATTTTATTATATAGGAAAGATACCATCTAAATGTCCTATTAAAGGTTTTTTCAGAGTCACTGACATTTTCATGATGCCCAGTAGCGTAACGAAAGAACTTGAAGTTGTTTTTTTCTAACGTTCATTAAACCCCTACAACAATAGCACTGAAACAAGAGTTTACCACCACACCAACCACACTCAGGATTAGCTTCTAACTGGAGCTGTAACAGTGAAGCAGTAGGAAAAAGTAGTAAGGTTCTAAGGACTAAAATCAGTATCTTTTGATGCATCTCTAGTACATCAAATTTATTTAACAAATAAAGCCATGTCCTAGACATCTGACAAACACATATACAACAAACTAAGACAAGCTGAACCCCTTTAAATAAACCCATTAGTCAACTATCAAGACAAGTCCTCCTGAAGGCACTTTCTTCGTTTGAGGAACAAATATACTTTCTTACATCACATCGCAATTTGGGCTGCTGCTCCACCCAACATCATCACCTTCACACAATGAATGACTTCATAGAGCCAGTTACAGTTTTGGGAGTAACTGAAGAAGAAAGAGACAAGCACAGTTTTGCTTTGCAGTGGAAGTCAGGAGAGCTGATACTAATAGTACATAGTGCTTTTGAACAGGATAAAGGACTATACAATGTGCCAATGACCCTACCAGCTCTGAACTTTTTGTCAGAAAGCTTAAAAAGCTAAAGTGTACTGTGGGGAAGTATTTAAAATGAGAATAAAATAAGTTTGGGCAGCAAGAAATGCTTTTGGATATCTCTTTTTATAACTATTCCCAACTGATACTACAAATCTTTCACTGATGCTTGATGCAACTCTCATGCAACACATTACCTCTCCTAGGAGCCTCAGGGCTCCAGCACAAGGTGGAATATACTTCAGAAAGAAAAACACACTGCAGGCAAAGGCAACAACACTGCCGATGAGGACATCAGGTATATCTTCACTGCTTTGGCCATTTCTTTTGATTACTAAAGAAGACAGAAAAGCCAGTAAACCATCAGTCAACTGAAGAACATACACTGCAGGAAATTCACATTTGTGCTTGCCTGCTCAGCCTGTAAAAACTCAAGTCCTATGCCTCGGATATACAAGGTTGCTGGCTCTGACTGATCATAAAAAATAGATGCTTCCACTTCAAAGTAAGAGATAGGGTTTGCCTCTGCTAGAAGCCAACACCAAATCCAAACATTTGCCTAAACAGCTCTTCAATAGCATTCGAATTTTGACCTGTATTACTAATACACAAATTAACCATAACAGGATTATTAATTTCTACTAGCCTTTATTAGCTATTACTTTAGTTTTAAATGGTGCCTAAGGACTAGTATCATCAATCCCTTCATAGCAGTAAGTTACCTGAATAAAATATAAGCATAAATTCCTTACCTAAGGTTTACTTTACCCTTACTAACACAGGTCAATCTAAACACCCATGTGTCTATTAATAAATTCTTTTCTAAGCTAAGTACATCATATCATTTATTTCTGCTAAAGAAACAAATAGCATACCTACATCTTGCTCTTTTCCACCAAAAACAGTTTGGGAGAATAAGCTTAAGCTCTTTATTATATTTGCTTTCTTGTTAAATGTCTGTTTAAACAGTCTCTGAATTTAGCATAATCATATTTGTTAACTATGTCCCTTTCTCCCTTTCTTTGCACAGATGACAGCCCAAAGATACGTAAAACCAAATCTGTACTTCTTGTACAGCATGCCCAAGGATGTCCAAAACCTGAATTTGGGGTTCAACTGTTCAGACAATAGAAAAAAACACCTGCTTTAGATGAAAATACTTTGATACCACTCGTTCCTGATGAAGAAACACTACATGAAAGAAACAGCAAGAAGCTACATTCTCTACCTCTGACCATTCAGGTTGTACTTCTAAACCACCCTACTATGATGGTGCTGTTGAGCAGAGCTTGCCTTATGAATGACATCCCTGTACTTGGCTCCAAAACATGTTGGGGCAGAGGAAACATTGGAAGAAGGCATGACTTTTGATCCCTTTAGGAAAGCCCTTTGCATATAGGTCCACAAGAAAGGAGGTGGAGAAGAACCCAAAATCCTCACACCAAAAAAATTACCCATTTCCCCTTACCAATTGCACGGTAGGGAGCAAAGGAAAAGTCCTGAGCAGAAGCCCATGTAAGACTGCATAAAAAAATATAACATAGGAGCTTAAACAAACTGTCAGCACACCTTATTGCAGGACAAGCTCCAGTTTGCTAAATAACTGTTACAACACAGGGGCAGAACAAGGAAACTAGAAAATACTTAGAGAAGTCCTCATCCATACGCTTGGAGTTACTAATCTAACAATGAGTAGAAGCATGAAGAAAGCTTGGTACTGTAAATCACCCCTTTTCCCTGGGTTTTATGAAACATTTTGATGTTTGATGCTGCTCAATTCCCATCTTCACAGCAGAGAAGCTTCTACATTAATTGCTATTTTTCTCTCAGACTCAAGGTCACTCCAAGCAGCTCCAGCACCACGCAACCTCCTACCTTTGCATTTCACCCTCCTGCTGTCATGAATGACACCTCTTTACTTTTCTCACTGTTGCTGCTGTTGAACCTTCTGCAGAACTGACAGATTAGGGCCTGACACAAATTTCTTTGGACACAAGATAGAAATGAGATTTGGCTGAGTACTTCATACACAGGTGGAGACGAGTACCTTCACACCTTCACATGAAAGAAGGGACGTGTTTTTATCCCTTTTCCTCCCAATACCTTTTCTCTTTCAGAAAAATATTGTGTAAGAGCCAGAGAGGGAGGAAGCAGGGAGGTAAAACAAAAAGAAACAGGCTATTACTTGGTATAAATCTTCTCTGGTTCCTAAAGGAACGAAGCAAGTAAAATAAGACGACATTCAATACATGTAGCTTTCTCTTTTCACAATATTGGGTTGGTGCCCAGAACTGAAGGAGTGATGCGAGTTTGCTCATATGAGCCAAAAGAAATAGTTTTCACTTGTTGATAGTATCCTTTACAAGATAACATTTACAGTGTTCACCACAGATCACATCTAATTCTCACAACATCTCAGACTGGAAAGACTTTCTGGTTTTATTAGTTTTGAACAAGCTCAGCTTCCTTTTCACTCATCTTTCCTTGAATGCTCCTCTTCTACCTGGCTGTAATCTCACTTTGAGTATTTACTCAATTAATTTGCCTTAATTAAAATGAGATTACTCCACTTAGGTAGTGAAGTGAACTGAAATCAAATTACAACCACTTTAATTTAGAAAAGTGTGTAAACACAGAAGTTTAATGAGGTTTAAATAATCCTTTTTAAGTTCACACCTTTACTTAATTTAATTCCACTTTCCCAAGGAGCCCTGAATGGACATGTTCTATGTCAAGATGTATTGGCGGGGGGGGCAGAAAACAGTGAAGGGAAGAATAACACCCATAGGAAAAGAAGAGATAAAGGCAATTCTGGCTACAAATCTCTGCAACAGGATGAGATCAGTTATTTTTCTGCTTTAAGTACCCTGCTAGCATCCTGGCAGAGGATGGGGTGCATCTACACACATTCTCAGCACATCTTTTTCATCACTTACACAAGAAGGCAGAGCAATGAAAACAGAGACCTGAGATCCCTTCATGAAACGAAGAGGTGGAAATTTATAGGGAAAAGGAGACCAAAAGCAAGCAAGAAACAGAATAAAGGAAACTTTATCCTAAGTTGAGACAGACTATGACAATAGGCATTTATAAAGACAACTAGAAGACGATGTCCGGGATCCACATAAAGGAGTGACATTGTGCAACACTGATGAGAAGCCTGCGTCATTGTGCCTGGTCTCATCAGAGTTATCAGGAATCCTTATGCCCTCCTTTGGGTGGGCAATATGGGTTGCCAATGCCCACAGGGTGAAGCCAAGATACAGTTCTACTTGAAACTCCCCAAGCTACCATAAGAGGCTTGCTAAGCAAGACAAACATAGTGCAACGTCAGCAGCCCTTTGGTTTTGACCTCCAGTTCTGGTATCAAACCATCTGTTATCAGTAGTTGGTTGTGACTGCAAGTCTTTGGCTGACTGACTTGAATACCGCTCCAAACCCTTACCCATGGTTTGTCTTTTTACTTGTCTTGAGCAGCCTCTTGGTACTAGAAGCTCCTCTGAGTGCTTCAGGGTATGTTCTCTGCAATCTTTCCTACCTGATTTCTGAAGTCCTCTAGCTATCATTTCTTCTTCTCCTGCACACTCTCTATCTGCCTTCAGACCATATGATTTGTCTTCCTCTCTCTAGATACCTGCTCCTTCTGAATGTGTCTGAAGACACCCCATGCACGCAAACCATGGATGCTTGTGAGCACATGCTGCAGGCTGGTGCGCGTCTGTGCACGGTTTCCCCACCAGCAAGGTCCATCTGCAATCCATCCCACCCAGGCAGCATGACGAGTGACAGCCTCCAACAACCCACTACATGTCTGCAGAGTGACACACGCAGGGCTTGCCAGTTCAGACAGCACTTGCCAACAGCTAACACAGACACCAGTATCTAACGTCACTATTTTCCCACAGCTCTGCACTTAAACACAACAAAAGGAGACCCAGCACCGCAGAAGCCTTGTGAGCTTGAGCTGGCAAAATGATGGTGCAGAGCACACCCTGCAGCACACAATGATGGTGGGATGAAGCAAGACTGCAGCAGCGTGCACACAGACAGGAATGTGTCTGTGCAGGTACAGTTGAATGTAGACCCATTGCTCTCTGTAGGCATTTTATTGTCCTTATCACTGCGAGGAGCACTGGCAGAGCAATGCACTGCACAGCCTGCGGAAATCATCATGAGCCTGCTTACGTACGTGCTTATGTGCTGCCCTGAGTCCAGGCTTAAAAGCAAATGTGTGCCTGAGTATGAAATAAATCTATTTATGGCACTGGAAGCTGTGCAAGCTACACACGTTTGCTACTTCTTCACTAACTCGATCTGCCATTCTGCGCTGATAAGACACTGACAGCAAAATAAAACAAGAGTTTTCATATAAAGACTGGCACAGGCTAATTCAAAGACAATTTCAAATTAGGCAAATAAATCCCTGTCCAATCTTCTCTTCAAATATAATGAATGGCTGGTTTAGTTCAGGCATTCGCATTTTCAGTTCAGAATGTTAGAGGACTTCTTTCTTTCCCCTCCCCAATATAAGAAGCCCCTGAAACACAAAGTTTATCACCAAGTCACTTGCACCTGCATAATCCTGTTGATCACAAACCTGAGCTGTAATTTAAATACTAGAAAAAAATAAAGGCTGGAGGGTGAAGGGGGATAAAATAGCATTCAGGGCAGTACAAAAATGCTCAGTCCTTAAATAATCCCAGTGTACCACTTGGATTCACAAACCCTGGCAGGAAGAGATTTCTAGCAAGCTGAGGGCACTGGGAATTCATTTCCCTTCTCCTCCCAACACAGAAGGCAGAGGCGCAATCAATTTGTACCAAGAGCAGAACTTATACTGGGAAACCACAGGGAGCAGGTTAATTGTGAGATTGTGAAGAAAAAGTAACACTTGCTGCAAAGCAATTAAAAGCTGCTCTCATGAGTGCTCAGAGTCCTTTGCAATTTACTCAAAACAAACATGTTTCCCTAAAAAGAAAAAAAGAACTATACACTTCAACCTTCAACACCAGCTCATTGTTCCCTCCAGGTTCTTTTAAAACAATCATTTGCAGTTGATTTTGTAGCTCTGTAAAACTTGGGCTTTTACATCCATGCAAAGATCTCTCCCTTAAAATGACTACGATAAATAAAACCAAAGTATTTTGCTGTGATTTCCATGCAGGAAATCAAATGATCAGGATGGCAGGGAAGGGTCGATTTTGTGCTTACACCAAGCCAGGCACATGGAGATGCTCCAAGTCTTCACCACCTCCCAGGGAATGAGCAGTGGGATGGGAAAAGCATCATGCCTGATTTCACGGGTAGGAAAACAGATTTGCTCAGAGTTTTTAGAGGAGGCTGATAGGAGCTAGAAAGGGCATGGAGTTCTCTGCACAGACCAATGCTGGTACTTCGCAGAACTCATCCAAGATGTTATTCTGTACTAAAAGAGGCATTGCAGCACATTGGCAGCAAAACCACCCATCATGCCAGTTCTGACAGTGGACTGCATTTCACTTGCCACACTAGGACCCACATGGCAGAGCCTGCTGAATCCCACCACAGCACCTCCTTCCCCAGCACAGAGGAGAGATGTCACAGCAGAGTCCTCTTTGCCAGCAAGCACACGCATTTTGGTGTGAAATGCATCACTGCGGGGAAAGCAGCCAGGCTTCCCTGCCCTGCTGATGGCTTCCAGGGCATCCTGCCAACATCCACCAGCGTCAGCTTGCAGGAAGGCAAAGCCGAGCCTTTCAAGATGGGAAAGGGCTCCCAGAAAGACAGGGTCAGTTTGGTCACAGAAGAAAGCAACAGTCAGTGCATTCTCCTGGCTAACACATTGGTGCTGTAACAGTCTCTGTTTCACAAGAAAACTTCCTGCAGAAGTGAGGTGAAGGAATAGGGCTCTACTAAAGACTGCTCGAACAAGGGACATGTCACAAAAACCCAACTCTTTTCATGAAGAAATGAAAATTGGCAAGCATGTGGCAGGGTAAAAATGATAAAATAATTAAAATAACCCCGATCTATATCAGGTAATAAAAATCAGAAGCTTCTGTAAATTGCAGAGAGGAAGCTGGTAGCAGAGCAGGGGCATCTTCCACCTGACACCTCTTTGCCTTTCAGACAGCCCCAAACAGCTCCCAGCCACCCAACAGTGACTTCATGGGGCAGAAAACCATACAAGGATCTTATGAATTAGGAGGAGGCTTTTGTAAAAGATATTAAAGCTCATGCTTTGGGGATTAAGCCAGTCTTTATCTATTAGAGATCAGGATGTGGCTAACAGTAGGGGACAGATTATCCATAGACTGGGGAGGATTTACACCTTACGAAGCATCTGTGCTGGCTGTTGTCAAAACCACCCTTCAGCCTAAGCCAACATGCTCCTACGAGCAAGAAAGGCAAAGCTTTCTAGGTTGCCTACAAAGGCCTCTGAGCGTCAGCACATAAGACTTTTCAAAAGACTTGCAGTAATTTGGAAGAGCAGAAATGAAATATTGATTGTACTGGGCCTTGCAGAAGTTAATTTTTCAACAGCAAAAACATAGGCTGGCCCTCACTTATGAAATCTGCCCAAGGCAACACCCATCTCAAAGTGTGTTATTTAATATCAGCCCAGAGATCTACACGGTGGGCAAAGAATCCCCTGAGAACACCCTGGATTTCTACAGATTTTCTTTAGGGGGAAAAAGGTGCATACAAGGTCTCAGGTCATGAATAAGGAAGCATTCAGATCTTCATTCAATCCATCCCTCCATTAATAGCTGCTATAAATATTGAGAGCAGCTGCTCCTTGGGACAGGGCCATGATGTAGCCATCTCTGAGGTGTTCATATGTGCAGCAGAAGGGAGCGAGTACTCTGCACAAGGTTACAGCAATTGCACAATATACTTAAAACTCTTTAAATTAATTTACCCCAAGTCCTTTAACTCTGTCCTCACCAATTGAATGACTTATATCCATTGATAGTTACAGCACCAAAGCCAAACAGCATATTAAGTCTCCAGAAAGCTATTCCAGAGAAATAAATCAGTCCAAGTATTCCCAAAATTTATCTTCCAGAAAAGCTGATAATCACATTCTCATAAAAAAACCAATGCTCAACTGGAGTCAGTTTTGTAATATATTAATTAACATAATTTTCATCTGTGGTGACAACAGCCCATCTGCTACTCTGGCATGACAAAAGACTCTGAGTTTCAAGGCACTTTCAGCTATTTCTTGCTGTGCATGGCTGATTTTCATCTGAAAACTAAGCAAGAGTTTCTTGCCTCTTTTTGGATAAGCGCTTCCAAACAGGCAGCAAACAAGCTTTTTGGACTGGTAACCCAATCCCCTGTATCAGCTGCTCTCGGGTCGCTGCAGCGTGGTACCCAGCAGCCAGTACAAGGCACATCGCTCCAATATCCATGCCAGGATCCTGGCTCAAAGTCAGACTACCCGAATAGGAAAAACCACCTAGAGAAACAGCCAGCAGGACTTCCCCTACAATAAACTAACTGCAAGCTTCAATGGCAGAAGCTACTATCTGGATTATCAATAACATTGGCCAAGGGGCACAGGGCTTATGACTGACACCTCTACAGACACAACTGTCTCCAACACAAACTTGCTGAGCTGTGGCTAAGCAGCAAACTCAGGCCTTTTATTTTTATTTCAGAGGGAGTGAAAATGCCAGCAGAAAGTCATCTCTATTTGTCCTGACTGTCTCTACCTTGCAGCTTCACACTAGGTATGGAAGAATAAAACAGTGGGTGAGGTTTTCCTGTTATTGTCACTCACAGGCTCCCATAACTTGAAGTGATCATTTACACTGCTCCCAAGTAGCACCTGAATCTGCAGAACCCCAGGGTGAAAAAACATCATTCTGGCAAAGGAAAATCACTC